>NC_072740.1:126455742-126507154 GCF_026930045.1 Uloborus diversus
AGTATAGGCTTTTATTTTAAAATCTGATCGACCGAAGTATTTGTAATTGCTAATGTTTATAATTCATTGTTTAGTTCGATGAATTCCTAGTTGATAGCGGAGTAAGCTTAGTTCAATGAATTCCTAATGGATGGCAGAGTAAGTTAACTCATCGACAGGACACTGGCCGACAGTTTCGATAACTGCGATGAACTATACAGTTGAAGGATTATTTTAAGTTTTAAAGGCTACTGTTAATCTTTTTATGTGCTTTGGGGAATAATTTTAAATACCAAAGAGACTTTAATAGGTTTTTTTGAAAAGGTGTGTACGCATTTTAGTTAAAGAAAAATGATCATTTCACATCAGTGGGGGGGGATTTTTTTATTCAACGGACTTCCTTTAAATTCTTAGCACGAGATCGCCGTGCGGGTACTGCCAGTCTGTAAATAATTTGACAGTTCTGCTAATTAAAAAAGGTTAACTAAAATGAAGTCGTGCACCAAAGGTTGTAAATACCTTTTGAAAATTTATGTGGACGAAGCCGAAACATGTAATGTTTCTGATCTTTTTTTCGTCTCTCCTGTAAAAGTTTTGAAAATGGATTCTGCTGATTTTGATAATCGTCTCAATTTACAAATTCGTTAATAATTTATTAAACTGGTACAGTGAAACCTGTGTAAGTTGACCACTTGTGGTGCAGTACTTTGGTGGTCAACTTAGACAGGTGGTCAACTTATAGAGGGTAGTAACAAAAACTGTTTTTTTTTTTGTCATTTCTTCCCGCATGCATTCATTTTTTAACTAATTGGAATACTTTAAACTCCATTTCATTGTTTAGCATTACTTTAAGACAATAAGTAAAATGGTTTAAAATATTTTTAGAGATTATTTACCAGAATGACGCGTAAATTATCATACAAATTCAAAATGTCTGTAAATCGATCGAAGAAAAAAAATGTCTCATTGCTTATGAAAAACTACTTTTTTGACATGAACAATTCCTAAAAATTCATAATAAGTCAAAAGTGACTTAAATTCTTTGATTTTTTTCTTGTACATTTGTAACAATAGTAATCTACTTTTCAACAAAATAACTTCTTAATGAAGTTTGGCGCAATTTCTGGGACTTAACATAAACCCAATGTTTTTAGATAGAAACATAAATATTCATTGGTGTTTTTAAAAATGTTTGGTTGCTTATTTGATGCATAACTGATTACACTTTTAGTACAATCTAATGCTTTTGCCAAGTGGTCAACTTACAAAGGGTTTTTTACAATACTCCAAACCAAAGCTGGTGTATATTAGTGGTCAAGATAGACAGGTGGTCAAGATAGAGAGGTGGTCAAGTTACAGAGGTTTTCCTTCATTATATAAGATAGGACTAATTCCGTTCCTGACAAAAGCGGTCAATTTAGACAGGTGGTCAACTTACAAAGGTGGTCAACTTTACAGGTTTTACTGTATTCTATTTTTTGAAATTCATGCCATCAACAAATAAAAAGCTTCCAAGTCTCTATAACGGAATTGGTGAATACGTATATTGTTTACTTTTCGTAATTTTCTAAATAGTATCGGACTTGCATATTACAAAAAAAAAAAAAAAAAAAAAAAAAAAAACTTGAAACAAACAAGTAATGCGTTACCCACAAAAAGTTTGCTTAAGCAAAGAAATTACTTCAAATGAGCTGTGCTGTATGTTACACGAAAAAATGTAACAGAAACTGTGAAACTAAGAAAGGAACTTGTATTAACATTCTTTATCCGATGATATAAATCTTCTTTTCTACAATACACGAGATATTTTCCCACATCTTCAGTATGTTTACGGCGAAATCATTAGAGGACACACAAATTGAATCATCCGTTTCTAATTTCCCTAGAGTTTAGGCGTACGGAAAATTCCATAAGGTAGAATTAACTTGTACCAACCGACAATTCTTTTCCTTTTTAGCTAACAATGCAAGCCCTAAGTGGTTTTAGGTTTTCAAAAATAAATGTTATATCTCGCATTTCCCATTATTAAAATACAAAGACTGCTTCAGTACTATTAACTGTATATTCAGTACTGTAGCTAATATGCTGCTGCTGTAGCATTATTTTATGTTAAGATGGATATTTTCATTTATTTTTACCATTGTTAATCATCATGGGTAATGTGAAGCTTTTTCTCGTTTGTTTAGCCTTTTTGTTTTCTCTTATATTTTCAATAGCTCACTACAGTGATACTCTGAAGGTAAAACAAATGCCGATGCGTTGGTTATAAGTTTTAATTTTCTTAAAAGTAACACGTTAGTAAAAATGCCTTAGGCATTACTTTTTTAGACATCTATATATATAAAAATGAATATTTGTCTGTATGTCATCTATGAACTCAAAAACTACCCGGCAGATTTGGCTGAAACTTTCACCGTTTGTTATTTTTGGTACTGGGAATGTTTATAGACCAGCTCGAAAAAAATCCGATCGATAGTTCCTTTTTTATTCCAATTTAAGTCACAATCCATTGGATAACTACGAATAAAATTATCGGCTGCAGAAATTAATTCGCGTGAAAGATCTCATTGATAAGAAGTTAGCTGTTGCCATTTTTCTTGAGTTTGCATAATATGCTCATTGAAGCCACTCGCCACCAGGTGGCACTGCAGAGTAGCAACTTCTGCCCCGTTCAACCGATTGTCATGAAAATCAGTATAATGATGTATTTTTTTGTTGGCTTAGCAACGCGCGTCGGGTACAGCTAGTTTCTTATATATTATATTATATATTTATATATTTTTTTAAAATACTCTATACAGAGTATCCCCTTAAAGCAGGAATTAATAAATGGAGAAAACAAGTCAAATTATTGGTTTGGGAAATGTTGAGGCAAAACTCTCAGATGACATGGTTCAACTTCGACGAATGAAAGACACGTTCTAAGTAAAATGAGAGGAAGAAACCTGACTTCTTCCAGTACTTTACTTTCAAATATATCACGTGACTTGGGATCCTTGCTTCAAGAGTTGAAGGTTTCACTCTCTCCACCTTTTATTCCTTCTCAATGCGTGTCCCCGTTTAACCTGCAAAATCTCTATTTTCGCAACCATTAGTTTTTATGTATACTTTCTATTGAAACAATACGAAATCTAACTTTTTATACGAACCCTTGATCCCCTAACTTATATTTTAGGAAAGAATTATCTTTGAAAAGTAGTGCATAAAAGTTATTGAATATCGTTCATTTGTGACAGAAACGGTTTGAAATGCAACTCCTCGAAGAAAAAAGTGCCATTAATTCAACTTAAAGGGTCAAAAATGTATTTAATATTTATATATTTTTCATTATAAACAACATTTCACATGTTTCTGAACATTTATGTGCAAACAGCACTGTTTTCTTGTAAAAAGTTCAACAATTATAATGATTTTAAGAATCTACCGACTTTTAAATTACTCTGTATTTTCTGAAAATTTTGCCAATGTGCAAAGGATAGTCACTTTTTAAATCTTCGATTTTTCATAAAAAAATCCCTATAAACTTTAGTTATGCATTTATTCATCTATTTAGTGTTTCATTATTTTCGTCGGAATAGAGATCCCATAATGTATATGGAAATTCATTATGTTTGCCTCTTGACGTGACATTTTGATGCCTAAGAAGATTGATTAACACTAGAAGATATCACTGTCGTGGCAGTGTTTTAAGATCAAAGATTAAGGCACCGTTTTGTTTATTTTTTGGATGCACATTAATCAAGAGGGCATGTCGTCTATGTTATTTTCTGAGTGCTGGTGTCTTGAAATAGGGTACGTTATGAAATAGGGGAATGTGGGGTAAAGTGAAATCGCTGGACAAAGTGAAATGGCGAAGTGTTTAATAGTTTTAGCGCCATCTGTTTGCTAATAGTTTACCTAGTCTATTTTAATGAGTAAAACGTTATCTCTGTAGGTCAAATCATATAACAACGCAAGCAGCTTTTAAAAAAAAAAGATGCTCATACGTTATAATATTTAGTTGTAAGTCAAAAATTATTTTTGGTACTATAAAATAATGAAGTTCTTGTTATTAACATTTTAAATATTAATTGAGAGCTACTAATACTCGATACAGTACTTATTTAATATTCAGAATATTTCTATTTTAAATGTCCTATACAATGAGTCAAGTGCATGCTAGGCAAAGTGGATGGGGCAAAGTGAAATACTTCATTTTGTTTATTTATTCAATCGTTTATTAAATCACTTTGTATTCATTCATTAATTATCTTATTCACACTCCTTCATTTAATGATTCTCTTATATTTATTCATTCATACACTTATTTTCTTATTCACTATTTTATTTACTCATTAATTTATTCTCATATTTTAATTAATTACTTTATTTACTAGCTGCATTGCCCAGCGTTGCACGGTCTATCTCGAAAATAAAAGTTGTGTCAAGTGACGCATGTTCAGCAAGCAAGTTTAAATAAAAGAAAAAAAAAACAATGTAAAAGTCCCCATTCAACATATAGAACACCTCCACCCGTGGGGTGTTTTTGACCTCCCCGTTATCTCAATAGGAAGGCGAAAACCTTCTATGAAAATCCCTGAACTATTTACCTTTAATCCTCATATCCTTATATAAGTGTGGTATTTTAGTACTGTAGTTCTGTTTTTGGTTCATGTTTCTTAAAAATAACAGTTCATGCAAAAACAAAGTAAAAAGAAATAATAATCAATTTAGGTTTAGTTATTTGTAAAAATATCAGAAAATGAACATATAATGACAAATATATTAAAGGATTAAAAATTTAAATTTAAAGTACAAGTTTTCAAGTAGGTTTTCGAGATTGACAAAAACATGTGTTTCTGTCTGTATAATCGTGTTTGTGATCGCTATGTTATTTTTATGCACTGAAATTGTAATTGGGTTTTGAAATACAAGCGTAGGCTTCATTATTAATGAAAACATAAAAAAAGTACAAATAGAAGGCAACGTAGTTTAGTGGATTAAAAAAGTTGTTCAGTATGTACTCATTTTAAAGTATGTTTTAGAGATTGAAATGAAAATATATTTCAATCTGTTTATGTAAGTTTGCATATGATCTCAGTAATGTTTTGGTTAACTAAAATTGAGTTTGGGTCTCGTAAAACAATCGCTCATGAATGAGACTTGTGTAAAGAGAAAGCGGATCTGAATTGAATAAAGCGTAGTAAAAATTTATTTACATGTAGTATTAGTGACATTCTCGATTGCCAAGTAATGGCTCAAACATAAAATGTATCTGCACTTGAAAAATTAATGTGTTATCGTCATAGGGATGTAAAAACAGAATCTTCCAAAAAACGATCACTAATGTGAACTCTGACAAATAAGTAAAAAATTCTACACAAATTCTATTTGCGCATTTTTCCAATATAGTAAATAAATTGCGTTTATAATAGCAAATACATGTGAGCGATAAATGGACATTAAGTACAATGAAAGCTTAGACATTTGTAAACGAAATGTTGGAAACGGAATAGTTCACTGACAGCACAGATTTCATCATTTTCTCAAATATCGATTCAATTACGTTTTTCCATTTCAAGTGACAACCATTTTGAAGCAGCACAGTACTTTTTTTCTTGTGTTTATCTTATTCCAACTGTTCTCAAGGTGTTTTTTTTTTTTAAATTTCCATTGCACTCAATTTCCATTTCCTTTTGCTGTGAGCAATAGCTAGTAAGAAACTTTCATTAAGGATTTCAAACACTTTGAGTTTTGTTTGAGCAATTTCTTCTCATACAATCGTACTTTGAAAACTGGAAACGTGCAGATAACTAATACATTCCTGATTCGTTCCATAAAATAGCAAAAAAAAAAAAAAAAAGAGGAGGGGGGGGTGAAGCGGAGGGGGAGGTTCATGGTACCGACTGCGCAATAGAAATTTCTAGAGGACTAGAATGTTTTAAGGGTTATTTTCCTCTTCTTTTGAGGGGTTCTCACTTGGGGGGGGGGGGGCTTCGTGGTATTCAGGGGATGCGCTATTGCTCTAGGGAAGCGGACATCTCTGTCATAACAGTTCTTAAATGTATAGAAACTACCGCGTTAGTATTTACAATATCCAGTGAAAGCAAGGGGACCGGAGGGTTAAGGATAACCGTTTGTTAACATAAATGTTATGTTATTAAATCAATTTTTCCCCACGTATTTCTTGATCTAAACTTCAAATTTTAAAATTTGCCAATCACTTTTTTTTTTTTTTCGTTTCCCCGCTAATAGAACTTCTAGAAGCAAATTGAGAATCTGCTTTAACTTTCAACTGAGATTCAGAAATGGCACAGACACAACTAGATCTATTTCGAAATTTCGTTTCTTCCTTCTCCCGTTTTATTGAATTTCGAAATGTTTTTGCATTTGAGTTAGGACTCATGAAAATGAGGACCTAACCAGAGACCGAGAATGTTTGACAGTAACCGTGAAGAAACGGCTTCGTCCAGTTTTATTTCTCCAAAGAAGACCGTTTTTTTATTACGATCCCCTAGAGACAAGACTTTTTTTTTTATCCATTTTTTCTTTTTTGTCTTTTTTGCCTCCAAGCACTCTCGACATTCGTCTTTACTTCAAAGATACATAGCATCTTTTCGTCTTTGCTTCCCGGAGATATTTCTCGTAGCCAAAAGAAAATAAAGTAAAAACTGAAGAAAAAAAAGAAGAATGATTGCGAAAAATGTGTACACACATTTCGGATAATCCTTACGAACATGTGCAGGATTAAAGAGTAAGCTCAAAACCTTTTCATGGCTTATGTTCTTAAAAGCTGTATGCGAGAAATAATACTGATCTTTGAGTAAGAGAGGATTTTTTTTTTTTTTTTGGTATAACACTTTGCTTTTTTTCCTCTAAAAAATTCAGTTACTAAACAGCTGAGATGCATTTCCCATGAAATGTAAACTCTAAAATGCATCGGTCTTTTCAAGGATTATAATCGCATAATAAGATCTATTCCGTTAAGGTTATAAACTATAGTTAATTCCTTAACGTGAAATAACGTTTATATCTAAAGGAATATAGTCTTAATTGCCCTCAATGCCTTATGATTGATACAAAGCCTTTTTAACGCTAAACAACTTGGCACTTTTGTTTAAGTTTTAAAAAAAGAAAGTTAAAATGTGATTAAGCTAACAAGTAACTGATTTTTAATGAATGAACGACGAAAAATGAAATTCATATAAGTAACAATAAAGTATTTCTTTGAACTGTTTGAAATCTATTTTGTTCTTTCGATGTTTTACGGAAATAATGGTTGTAGAATGACTTCTTAATACAAAAACTAACTTAAATTCACTGTCTAGTTATCTTAACGGTAGTAGCTTAAGAGCACAAAACATTGTTAGGTCTGTAAACATCTAAGCAGTTGGTATTTGATAACAGTTATAAAATTTGTAGAGCTAAAAAAGTTATATTTACTTAAATGATACGTTTAAGCTATGATAGCAAGAGCGGAACTATAAATACGCCAAATATTCCGTTTTATTTTGCTTAAAAGTGCACTTCTTGTATAGAGCGTACAATAAAATATTGTACTGATCTAACAAACAAAAGGTGTACTTGAAGCGCCAGTCCGACACTACTGCAGTTGAGCTATAAATGATAAACTGTTTAGTAGAAACGATACTATGTAATTTTCATCATTTGTGTCATAAAAGATAAGTTTGCTTATTAAAGAACGTGTTTTGCTTATTACCCATATTTCCCAGATTATCGCTTGTTCGGATTGCCATTGGTCGCATTTAGTCCGGATAAACGAGGTTGTACAATTGAACTCGCTTATAACGAGCCCTGATTTAACGAAAACCTGGATTTAACGAGGAAATCAGAATTACTTGGTTGGTACAATTTTAAGTCTAAGGTAGCATAACTCGCTTAAAACGAGCAATATTTTGGGATTCAAAGAATTTCTATTGATTTTCAGCTTCGTTTATCCTTTCTTGGAAAAGTCAACTGAAATTTAGTGATGAGTCAGAAAGCCTAAGAACAAAGTGATTACTGCACTTTTCTTTAATTTGTGGAGTTGAGTAGCATTTGAAAAATACTTTTTGAGTAGTTGATTCCAATGCTATCACTTCCGAGGTTATTGTAGCTCTAATTCAAATTAAAGCAGATCAAAACAATCATGGAAGTGACAACGATAATGACAAATATGTGAAAATTTTCAAGCTGAACCACGCTCGATATAGTCAATGGCTTTTGATGTGCAGAAAAACTTCAAGCTATTTTGAAAGACAGGAGGTAAAAACGATAATGATTTTAAACCATGAGCATTTCTTGAAAAACAGAAAAGCAAAAAAGAGATAATAAGACCAGTTCAAAGCATATTAGCTAACCTCTTTGGCACTGTAATGAAATAAAAATCACACAAAGCAAAAGTGATGGAAAGATTTTTTCACAAACCCGTTTTTTACGAGCACTTGGTTATAACGAGCAAATGTTGAAGCCTCTTCGCGTTCGTTACAAGCGAGTTTGACTATACTGCAAATGAACAAACTCCATTTACAACAGTTTTAACGTTTCACTGCAAAATATCTAAAACGCAACTTCCTTTTCACATATCACTCACGATTTTCAAAATGTTCAAGGGAAAACGAAACTCTTCTAGACAACGCAAGCTTCAATTGAAAAACGAGAATGAAAAAGGACGCAGACAAATGTCTTTATTTGAAGATTGAATTAACAGATTACTTTCGTTCGCTCTGGTCCGGTGGAAAATCTGTCTTCCCCATTCTCGTTTTCTAAATCCTTCGTAATAAATGTAAATTGGGAAATGGGACGTATTTCCCAGATTTTTATGACAGCAACAAATCAGATGATAGTAAGTCCTCTCGTTGTCTTTATTTCATTTGATTTCTGAAACAAGAAAATGAATTTCGGTTAAAGGCTGTTTTATCTGTCATTTAATCAACTTCTCATCTTTCTTCATTCCGGTATCCACTTTCTGTTTATAGTATAGCTTTGTGCTTTAGCATAAGTTTTTTTTTACTGAACATTATAGAGTTGAATTTTTTTGATTATTGAAATACCTTTCCGCTACTAATGGGAAATATTTCTTGATAAAATCTCTTTTCTAGAAACATTAAGATAAATCTATATTGCAGCTTATTCACTTTCTTTTAAAGCCATGAATTAAATAAACGTAAATGCATTAAGTGGAATAAATAAATACCATGGTAAGTCATTAAATAAGTCACAAAAGCTAGTAAATATATTTTTTTATGCAATCAATACTCAACGCAGAAAAAAAAGTGTTGCGAAAACTATTTTTTATAGTTACTCATGAAACTTCTAGGCGATTTTTTTTTCATGCGGTCCCTGTCCACCACACAAAAACGGGTTTTAATGTAATGCCATTTGGTGGAAATCTTCCAGATTTAATTGCGTATTAGAGAAGTTGAGTCCATGTTCTTCACAAAGCCCATGCACCGAAAGAAGAATCTTACACATTTGGTATCTTTGTAAGATGTCCTGTGCAACAACTGATACAGTGACCTCTCACTTATACGCGACCAAAGGGGACAAGGAAATTTTTGCGCACAATTGAGATTCGCGCATAAGTGGAAACCCCAAAAATAAGCTTAAATATAATAATTTAACATCAGTTATAGTGATACTAATAGTACACTACTAATGCTAATGAATAAATACGCACATAATTTCCGTTTATGCATTGTAATTTAATAAAAATGTAAAATCTGTAGTGCGTTTTATCATTTTTCATACACTGTACAGTGTACAGCATTTAAACGAATGCCTCAAAACCTAAAAATTGTCCCGTGATCAGAGCTACGAGGATGCAAAAGATCCTCAATAACCTGCGTTAATGCTTAGCGCTTGACCACGACTCTTTAGTGACGTCAATTTTCGTATCTAAGCCGTTCTCCCTTCTCGATGTCAATCAAAAGACTAATTCCACCCCCAATTGCGCACTTGTGCGAAAAAGAGCGCGATCTTGGAAGAATCCGAACAATGAATGAAGGCGCGTGAATGCATTCTAAGAGACAGAACAAGAAGGGTACAAATCTTCCTGTAAGCAAAGCGTAAATACGCGATTTAACTAAAACTTGAAAACATTTTACCGCGCATAAGTGAAAGGTGCATTTTATGTTTCGCGTATAAATGAACAAGAGTTAACATTGTTTTCCTTCATCGCTGGCAGGGCCCGTAAGAAAAACGCGCATAAGTGAAAAACGCGTATAACAGAGGTCGCGTATAAGCAAGAGATCACTGTACGTCAATTCTGTGACGTTGCCCGTCACGGTAAGAGTAAAAACAAGGTAGACAGTAAGTAAAAGTCGCAACATTTCACTAAGAAAGTACTATTAGTGATTTCTACTTTACAGAATTTTTTTTTATTTACGTCCTTGTTTTTCGGAAAAACGCAAGCAATGAATATTCAAATCTGAAAATAATAATAATAATAATAATAATGTATTTAACATAAAATAGGTTTTGATTTTTATGTTCTTTCCCCGAGATGCTGTTTGTAGTTAAAATTAGTTTCTTAAAATACTGGATTTAATTTCGCTACTCAAAGGGAAAAAAAAATCATTTGTATGAACAATAAGCTATTTTAAAAAAAGAAAACAAAGCAGACAAAAAAGAAAGAAAGGAAACGCTAACAATTGAACAGCAGAATACATAAATATAACGAGGAAGAAACATACAATCTCTAAGAAAAGTATGTTTTTATTCATTTCAGAAGTAACATCGATCAATATGCTGGGCTAACTCCATTCACTTAATCACCTGAAAATCACGCATCCGTCCTAATGCGTGTATTGGGAAGCCAATGAATACATTTGAAATCTATTCTTTGGCATATTCAGAGAGTTCGCCGAATAGTCGGTTTTGCTCGAGTGCTCGAAGTTGGACCAATTATTCTGCCTTGACTACAGAAGAAACTACTTAATTGATTTAAACATGGTATGGAAAATGTAATACAACATATAAAAGAAAATATTACAACGTTTGTATCGCACAAATTTGCTTTTTTCTGTAAATTCATGCGATGTAACGTTGTAATATGTTCCTTTATTTTCCTGCTCCAAGGTATTTCTTTATTTCATGTGTAATACATATCTTCCAAATGTTCACTGGAAAGTTTTAAGTGAGCAATAAAAAAACTCATAAATTTGTTAATTAACATTTTCATGCTCTTTTTTAGCTTAGAAAATGTTTATTTATTGTTTTTAAAATTGAAGATATTTGTTGAAATATGAAACCTAAAGTAAAAAAACAGAAGTTTATTCTAATTAGAAATTCAAAGAAAGCTTTATATAAACCTCAGGTTACTTAAATATACCGAGTTTAATGTTTCTTCAACTACTCCCTCCTCTCCTCCCTGTTTTTCGATTGGATATTCCTTTTACTTGTAATTATTTCAGTATATTCTTGGAATGTGTTTTACTTGAAACGTTTAAATTATGAACGATTGTTCTTTAAACCATATTTAACTTAACAACTTCGGTACATAAAATATATTTTTCAGTAAATTTAGAACATAATTTTTTCACTTTCATTTTGTTTGATTGAAAATAAATTAATAAACATATATTGTAATTACATTTCCTGTTGTCTTATCAGTATATATGTGTTATTTATATCTTATTTAATATAAAAGCTTATGTCTTGTTTGATAGCTGCACCCGCACGGCTGTGCTCGTGCTGTAAGGTTGAAAAAAAAGTTCTTTAAGTAACCTTTCTCATTACAAAGTAGAAATAAAGAACCTGTTTCGTTAATTAAAATGTGCACTTATAATTTTACATTAGCTCCAAGCGTATATCATAAAGTAATAAAAAATCCTGTTATAATGACGTCAACTACCCGTAAAAACTACCTTTTTCAAAGAAAAATGCATCTAATTTATGTAGTACTCTTTAAATTCTTTCAAAATCACTAAAGTTAAGCGTTTGAAGTTAAAAAATGTGATAATAACTTATAGCTATCCAATCCGAATAAACCTTGAAGGTATATAAACCTTCCCAGCAACCCAATAAACTTTAAAAATTTCAACGAAATTGGTCCGGTAGTTTCCGAGTTTATCCCGGATATACACATTTGGAGTTTGTCTTTTATTTATACTATAAAGATAACAACTGAGCAAATTTCTTAATAGTACATAGTTAATTTCTGTTTTGATTGGTTTATGTATTAATTTCTGTTTAAATTTGAAAGTGTTTTGAATTATTAGAGTTATTTTCGTAGAAGTGTGAATAAAAAGCATGAAAAGATTTCTTGTCGAATATTTATGCAAAACTATATTACTTTTAGAAACTAACTATACAGCATAGAAGCTCAAAAATAAAATAAGAACTTAAAAAAAATATGTTTCTGAATTTAGTTGCTATCCCTTGATTATGAAAACTTTTAAGTCTTCAGAAACAAATTCCATTTTTTTTTTTCGAAAATGCTTTTCTTTCTTGCTACTTGTTACTTTAATGTTACCCTCATTCTATCCGTCAGACCTTATATATTCCGAACGCGGCTCAGATCTTTGAAGACGGAGATTGAATCCAATGACGCGAATGAATAAAAACTGCTCACCCTGATTAGCAATTTCGGAGACACGGCGAGGTCCATTGTTAGCTTTTGTCCTCGACATCCGACGCTTTTTCAATTCGAAAACCGAAACATGAAGACATATGATTGAATGGACTCATTTCGTTAAATCAATATCCAGTTTCCTGAGCGTGCCAAAGCCACTTTCATTTCATGCGTCTGTACATTTCCATAAAACTCCTTTTCTTTCTTTCTTTCAAAACTTCCTTCCTTCATTTGGAAAAGTCATCCCTTGGAGGAAAATCGTCGAGAAAAGCTCTTCATCGCCGAGAGTTGTTTTCATTCATCCTCTCTGTCTATCAAAAGCACGCCTTCAATGGCAGGCCGCTTCCTACTCAAAAGGAGGGATTCCTTCCTTTTAGGGATGCTTTGTCTGAAGAAAGTGTTACGCATGAAAGGATGAGAGCTGAATTCTCGCATTTCCTCGCTTCCTACATCATTCATTGCGTTTTTTGTCACACTCTTTTCCACATTTCAGATCGATACTTTTCCCCAATGTCTACTTCACAAGATGTGGGGAAGACTAACTATTATTTGCCGTTTTCTGATCATTTTTTGAGAATTTTGCAATCTGAAAGGAAAAACGAACTATTACTTGCCATTTTCTGAACATTTTTTTGGTGAATTTTGCAATCAGAAAGACTATTATTTGCCGTTTTCTTATTATTTTGGGAATTTTGCAATCTGAAATAGTACTTCCACAAATATTGCAACAAGTGCTGTAGTTGTAAAAAAATATTTGGGGAAACTCACCTTGGAGCTTCTTTATCTAAGCGAAAAGGTGGATTTTAACCAATTTACCTTATATTTGCATTATTTATACAGAAAAAAAAATTCACCGCGTTCCTCCCAACTGCTGCACTGATTACAACAATGTACAACAATGCAATATACGTGCGCGAAAGAAAAAGCATCTAAAAGTTTCAATGCTGATCAATTTTTGCTCTGAAAGTACCGGTGGCGGGACATCGATGTCGATGTTATCCAAACATCGATATTTTAGGGTCGATGTTTTACGCTTGATGTTTTTTCGATTTCGAAGTTTATAACTAAGAAAACACACTTAAAAATTTTAGTGATACTAAAGTTTCCACCAAATATAAACATGAATTTATATTATAGTTTTCCTTTTAATCTATAAATTTGTATGAAAACCTATATTATAGTAACCCGCTAGTTCAGTAACTAGTTACAGTATGTACTAACAGTATAGTACATACTGTAACTATAACCATTAAACATGTTTTGCGTTTTAAATATAACTTTTACAATTCCTTGTAATTAAGTTGGAAGTAAGTATCATAAATATTTGTTGTTATATTTCCTTTTCTTTTTATTCTTTTTTCTTCCGTTTTGTGTGTGTGTTACCTCATTAGACAAAAATTACAATTTTTTTAATTGATTCGCATTCATTAGTAAGTAACTTAGTTTCAGTTTTTTTATTATTTAGGTTGAGAATTAAAAAATGTTGCGAATTTATTTTATTAATTTCTATTGATGTTTCAGTTTTCTATATTTTAAATGCATACATAAATAATTTATTTCTTTGTGTTTCTTAATATGGATGTTAATATTTAATTAGCAATATTATAATTACCTTTTTTTGGTCGTTCAAAAGTCTTTGTTATGAGTTAACAAATACAGGCTATGAATTCCGCTCTAGCAATTAAAACAGTTGTTAGGGTATACTATGTAATAAAATACATAAAAACGTTCGATGTTATTCATATTAATAACTAACCATACCTATTTATGTACATTAAAAAAAAAATGTTTTAAGTAAAAACGCTTAGTTACACCTAGACTGATGCCGAAAAACAAACTTTTCACGCTAAGAACATATCACATGATTAAACATCTCTATATTCAATAGCAATGACTAAAGCTGTAACTTAATAGCTATTTTAATGTTAAAGTTATTTTTCACTGACATCTCCTCAATTTGAATGCTATTCGTATCCATGACCCGTCATAAAATTAATGACACTATACAACACGCATTAATAAAAAAATGTTACCTTAAAGCAGACCTAATATTGAATCTCATATTTAGAACAGTGTAATAGTTAAAATATAATCCTTCCATGTTGATAATGTATACGTAATTACTCAATGACACATAAAAATTTGCATTAAATTATTAGTAAAAATATCCTAAAAGTAACTTAACTTTGCACTGTACACCAATTTGTTAGACCATTGTCTAATATTAGTGAGCTTCATAACGACTATTAAATGCGGTTGAAACAAGGAGAGGTTATTTAAAAAAAAAAGATAAATTTTAACTTCAAATGCACTTATTATTCTTTTCTGAACAAATTTTAAAGCTTTCAGTTTTTTTCTGACGTATGTAATAAGGATAACGTAAAAAAAAGAGAGATATCTTATTGAAAGGATAAATGAATTCAACTACATTTTATTTTCTTTTGAGAATATATTTTTGGTAGCAGTAAAATTGAAAATGTTAAACAAGGATAAATATTGATAATATTAGACCCATGCAGGGACCCCTACAAGAAACCTCCCTGAAGGACTGGGGATCTCCTTATAGCCCCACCCCTTCAGGGCTACAAGGAACCCCTTTTCAATCCAGAAAGTGTAAGCTTATGGATGTGTAGATCTTCGACTTTTGTCGGATCTATGCGACAACACGCGGTTTTTGGGCTCCGACAAATATGCAGAGCAAATTTTTGAACTAACCATGCAAATCAATGAACTTTAAAAAAATCATTGCGAAACTGTTTACCATTCAACCATTTTGAATTTTAAAAGCATCGTTTCAAGTTAAGCCAAAATGTTAAAGTATTTAAAAAATAATCGAAATCGGAACTTAGGATTCTAAAATTACTTTCGATTTTTGGTTGTAGTTTTTTTTTTTTGAAAAATTATATTTTGTGACGATTTCTTGAAGTTTGAGACATTGTTATGCGATTGAAACAAACTGCATTGTAAAATAAAAGCTGATTGTACTATGTGATGTTGCATTTAATTGTTTAGCTCAGGTGTAGTAAATCTTCACTAAATAGCAGAAAATAGGAAAAATTGGGTATGATGCACATTTTACCTTTTGATTTTCTTTTTTTTTATCGTAATGCAAAGCACCAAAATTAAATTTCATTCAATACCATTACTGTTTTTTTATCAAAAAATAATCTGTGAACTTTGTTGGCTTTTTTTTCGTATAAATACTATCTTAAGTCTTTTCCAAAATCTATCAACCTGATTCTACGCGAGTCAAGGAAATCGGAAACAAGCTTTTACCACTAGTACTTAGAACGTTTCAGACACATAGTAACCACTTTTCTTTGTTAATTGTGGTCCCGAGGATTTTCGACTACTTTGGAGCTCCGTTGTTGAGACATCTTTCTCGAAAAGACTTCCTACAAATGAAGATAGATGATCTCTAGCCGACATCCGCCCTTTTTCCCTCGAGTCTTAAAGAAAAAAAAAGCGCCACTGAAATGTTAGCCAATAACTCGACCATGTTAAGCTTTTAATAAGCTCATGGCGAGCGAAAGCTAATCCCGAATCCTACTCGAAAGTGGATTCGGGAAATTAGCCGTCGGGTTGCTATGGATGGCAATTCAGATTTACTTACTTTACATTTGATTAAACGCAAGGACTTGAGCTGGTGAAATAGAGACATTTTGACAATAGTTTGTAATGTATGTTACCGTTAGAGTATAATTCAATTATTTCATAGAATAATGAGATTTTTCATGAAATAACTGGAGAAGTCTGTTAAAGTTCATAGCAGATGAAATATTAATACTTTAACCTAGTTATTCCATGCACAAACTAACGATTGACCGTTAAAGTGAAAAATAAACAATTTCAAAGCTATCAATAAATTTATCAAAGAGCTAAAATCTTTCGAAAAATATATTTTAACCCTTTTGTGGATGATTAGTTGATAAATAATAACGAAAAGCTGAAGATATAATTTATTATTGCTGAAAAGAGTAACAAATACACCGTCCAAACTCTACGTTTAAAAACAACATGATGAAGTGTACTCATACACGCGTCATTACAAAACAGCTAATAAGTTGTTCATAACTAACTAAAAGCAGCTAGCACACGTTCAAAGAACTTTTGAGTATCGTGTTTCATACTTTAACGAAACGACTAAGTAATCCTTGTTCTATAGAATACCTAGTTAAAATCGTAGAGTTCAATAGTTTTAAATACTTTTACTTATTTTACTTAATTTTTACCTATTTCCTGATACACCTAGTAATTCTATGAAATATCGGATTTCACACTTGAACTGTAACATATGAGGCAGTGAGAAGCAAAGGGACGTAAGTGACAAAATTGAAAGTTTGGAGATAACCAGTACACATGGTAGGAGAACCTCTCCTCTGTTTTGGGGCAAGAGATAGTACTTGTAGCCTTGGTAAGTGCTGCTATACAGCATGATTTAGAAACACTTAACAATGGTAGCCTATACCTAGGACCTTATCTTTAAATGCGTTTTACTCAAAACTTGAAAATGACCACTTACATCCCTATGCTTCTCACTGTCTCATATGTAGTTTTTAACTTTGTCGTTGAGTTCCCTCTCCCCCCAGGACCCTTTCCGGGTGCAGAAGTATCTTCCTGACATATATGATATGGATCCGACGCAGACTGTGGATCTGTATAGGGAACGTATACATACATAACTATATTCTCTGCTTTATGTATATGGATTCTAGAAATGTTTCTTTCGTTTTATAACGACAAATACTGAAAAACTTTTGAAATATGAGTAGGACGTTTTAAAATAGAGAAATTGTGGCTCAAGGTTACCAAAAATGAATGATTACTTTGACTTTTTGAGCAGGATCTTGTTACATGAAATGAGCTATAAATATTAATTGAGCGACTCGATGCACGAAGTCATATTCTTCGGAATTCGACTTACAAAACGTACGTAAAAGATGAGCGCATGACACTCCTGGATCTAAACTCTGCTTACAAATAATAATAATAATGATGATGATGACGTGAAAAAATTAGGCCCTTTCACTTTTAAATCTATCGTCGCAATGCGTATACACTGCATCGAAAAATGTTTCACGGTTCTACTTGTACTTGCTAAGTTCTCAAGATAGGATGTTATGCGAATATTTTCTGAAAATTACTTCAATTAAATTCATTTAATTGTCTCTCATTTAACTTCATTGAATAATTTCATAAGTTTAGCTGAACATTTAACTAGAGCCTATGTTAACAGCCATTTCCTCTGCTTTTCACTGGTCATTTCATTTTTCCGGCCCGTCATTTCCGTTTCTACCTGGAGGGAACGGGGTTAAAGGTTTTACATTAATTGCATATCATACAGAAAAACAACAAAAACCACGCCCACATATATGTAAATACAATGGCGGCGACTGGGGCTCATGAGGGTAAGGAGAGGGGGGATTTGGACGTCTTTACTTTTGCTATCGAATAAAAATAAAGCCTCTCGTTCGAAAACAAAAAATAATTTCAATTATTTTTGATTTTTGCACTTGAATAAAAGTCCTTCTTGCCATCCCAGGTATAGAGCATTACTTCACAGAGGGCGCTTTCAGTTCATGAGCACATCCAATGACATTCGAAAAGGTATCCGGGAAATAAATCCCTCGGAGGCCTGTGCGGTGATATTTATTAAAGAACCATTCCAAAAGCAAGAGAAAAATTAGCTTTCCGTTGCCTGGGTTTTTATTGTTGCCTTTCTTTTGCTCTGCCATTGATTGGGCCGCTCGGCATCTTTGGAATGCTGAATATCGATGATTTTTTGACCGGCATTTTTGAAGCGGGAATACTTTTTGGAGAATGGAGCGGAAATAAACAGGTTTGTTAGCTTTTTTGAAACTAAAAATGCTGTTTCGGCGATTTATATATAATTATGTTTACGGTTTAGATCTTTTCGCATTTTAAAGTTCAATTCAGCGATTCGGGAAAGAGAGGAGAAGTTATTAAGTCGTTAAAAAGGATGCTGAGGAATCAATTGAGGGAAGATAAATTTGAAAATTGCATTGTTTGAATACACAAGAATATTTATTTATGTTGTGATAAAAACCATGCAAAATTTTTGCGTTTAAATTGTTTTCCACTGCAATCAACTTTGGCTGAAATTGTTGACTAATTTCGCATGGCTATCGCCATTATAGTCATTAAAAAAAAAAAAGCGTAGTTCAACTACTATTATCAACATTACCTCCCAACAACTTTCCTTGTATTTCGAGTGGAAATGTTCTCATTCTTTTCATTATTCCCAACTAACGATTGCTTTTATTATGGAACTATGTTAGAGGAAATGTTTTACATACGGATTTTATCATAACTGGGGTGCATTTTGCTAAAAACCAAATAAAACTTGGAGACTATAATTGGCTACCATCTAAAACCGTCATTCACCCGCATTATACCTTGTTTTTCATTCTTTATTGTTTCATTTCGAAGCACGATCTTTTAGACGGTATTGGGAAGGGGGGGGGGAGATTAAAACATTGAAATGTGAATTCGGAGCTTCTGAGGAACAAAACTTGTTCATAAGCGTTGGATGAGGGAGAAAACCATGGCCGACGCAATTGCGTCAACTGGCCAATCAGGATTCCCGAAGCTATTACAAGGTTCCTAGCAGTGTAAAGTTTGTATATATGCATCCGTGGCATAGTGAAGCTCTATAAAGCTTAATTACTACCGCAATGGTTGTGAGTTCTCGTTCACTCACGTTCTTTGCTGATGTGAACATGGATAGTGTAGAGCTGACGCTGATCTCTTACAATGAAAAGAGGAGTTTCACTGCAGCTGTAGCCTTGAAATAGCTGCTTTATTGGCATACCTAAGTTCATTTTTAATCATACTTGTGTCAGGGAATGTAAGTTGAGTAGTACAGAAAGGTTCTTTACTGAAGATCTGCGATGTGACTCTATGCAACATGCGATGCTTCCAATAGTTTTAAAAAATTTTCTACAACGTGAGTATTTTTTCGGACATGGGTCTCATAGGAGTTAGCCCTATACTCTGGTTTTATGCCGAACGATAAGTGAAAAACTTGTAAAACAAACCCTTAGAAAAAAAATCCGTTTTGATGATTTTAAAAATATTTAAGAGGGGAGGGGGGAATACCCCCAAGAGTCTCCCAACTTGCTTCCTATGTTCATGCTTTTGAACTTTGCACCTTTCCAGCCCCTCACAAGAGTGTTAATGCCTAAGTTAACGCTCCCTTTCCTTCCAAATATATATATATATATATATATATATATATATATATATATATATATATATATATATATATATATATATTAATGGCTACGAAACTGTATAAAAAAAATGGGGGCACCATTTTCAAAATCTAGGATGTGATAAGGAAAAGCGGTAGTCTTATCTAGATTAAGGGGATCATTTTACATAAGAATCTGCAGGAGTTATGTCAGAAGCATTTTAAAGTTTTTTTTTTTTTTTTGCCAATCAGCATTGCTTATAAAATTAAATTATCTGTGATTGTTTCTGCGGAAGTAACTACGAGAACAGGACGAAGAAATTTCATCGTCATACTTCAGAGATCCTTCCTATCCCAACAGCTCATTAAACCCACTTACTAGATTTTTTAACTCCACAGAATAGCCGGAGTATATTTGGGGCTTGTCATTAACAGGCAGGTCTTTCATTAAATTCCCAATTTTTAAAATATTGTCTTAAAGTTCCAAATACTTTGAAAATTTTCCGAAATATCTTTTAAAATGTTCATTGTTTTGCACCGCATTTTTTCTGAAACATAGAAAAATCCCCTTAAATGGATTCATAATTTTCTACTAGCCGTGTTCACTAATCTTGTAACAAGGTATTGTAAACTTTACATCTTGTAATTTCGTTGGAAGCACATGCACACTTGTGTGTGGTAGAAATCATTTGGCGGGCAGGAACTACGCTTTTTGGGATGTCAATCTAGTCAGCGGATTTGTCTTTACGATCTAAAGCGCTTGAAATACCAAACGGTAGACTTGAAAATTTAAACTTTTAGTTAGTTGCCCTTAAACCACCTTTTTTATATCATGTTTTATTTTTAATGAAAACAATAAGGTACTACGGGGCCAGGGCGGCTACGGGGCGATCTTAAGGCACTACGGGGGATGCAGTCCAGTTTTCAAAAATGAACCACATTACTATTTATAACGATGCTTGTTTTTGTTGATTTTTAAAAGTTCATTTGCTAAAAATGTCCTACTTCTTTTTCAAAAATGTGTCCTAATTTTGGAAAATACCATTGCGACCACTGCTAAGAGGGTTAATAACGTTCCTAACTTTTGATACTAACCTTTCGAGCCATTTAAAACGAATAATTATACCAGAATTCATTGGTGATACATTCAACCAATAAATTCTGTGACACGTCTTTGTGTGTCACGTTTTATCGACGCACAGATGACAGTTTTTTAAACAATGAAAACGCATGCCCAAACATTTTCTCACTTCAAAAAAAAAAAAAAAAAAATACTGCGTGTTACAAGGATAGAGTAAAAAATGCTTTCTGAAGTTCTTTGTGTGAAAAATAATTAAATTTAAGACGCATTCAATCCAGTAAACTTTTAGCTATAATGCCAAGATATTGAATTAACTTTTGTTACGCATGTTTCTAATGCAAAATGCAACGAAGGACACGTAGTGTTATTGTATAAACTACGAAGTGTTTCCTTTTTCCTAGAATTCCATTCTAATCGTCATAGAATATTTACATATTTTCACATCTTCGAAGAGTAAAATTTGTTTTTTAACTCTTTTTTTTAAATAGTTTGGACAACATATTAAAAATATTCCGTTTTTAAAACGAATATTTTCAAATACCTTTTATTTATTTATTATAAGCAATGTTTTTTTCGCTTTTTCACTTTCTTGCATTCAAATGTTCTAAAATGTTCGAACACGGCGATTTTAGTTTAACGCCGCTTTTTTTCCCCAATGACAAAAGCTCTCATTATTCAACCAGTGCTTTTCTCGAGAAATACATTTTAAACGAAAAGACATTCAAAATTAAGAGATCATCGTTATTAAATTGTAGTTTCAAGTTCACCGCTCATCAGGATTATTGTCTTTCAATTCCGCTATCTTCTCCGTCCATAATCTAAAAATTAAAATCTCTTCGAGATTTGACATGTTTCCCGACTCTTTCTGTTTCTGGCACCTGACATTCCCCTCCCCAACGGCATTTCGTTTTGAGTTAAATGTTTTACTGATTTATAATCCTGATTGAGATAGGGTAGTGGATTATTTTAAATAAGACACGTTCCAACTAGGAATGCGTCTCATTGGCACTTGCAGAAGCACACCATTTTCGCGTCTGTATCGCCACGTCATGAAACACAGCTCCCTCTCCAAATATGGAAGGTGGATATGCTACACTCTGAATATTACAGATTGACAACAAGTATAGTAAATTTTAAAGTTTGGTCACGCGGGGGAATTATGGGACAGCGTTATATATAGATATACTGATATAGACAGCGTTTAAATGCAAAATGAGCTTATTTTGGAATTATTTGTAACAACGACAAAAAGGGGAAAGAATTTGCAATAACACAATGGAAAAACAGTCCTGTTTTAAAAATGTTAAAAGATGGTTATAACCGAATTCATTCGGTACTTAAAAATTAGATATACTTTGTTGTGTATGATGATAAGCAACATATTCTACAATGGGAAAGTAACTTAAATTTTGTACAAAGAAAAAGCAGAAATGAATTTTCAAATTTGAACAAGATGTCGAAAGTTTAGTTTGTTCAAGCGAGACATTTCTAGAAGCAATTTGAAATAAGTGCATTTTTTCAGTCTAGTTAATTGAAATTGAAAAGAAAAATCCTTTCAGTTGATAGAAACATGAATGAGATAAAGGTAGCATACAACTATTAAAGAAAGTTCTTCATCGAATTGTGGGCTTAGAGCAAAGAGCAATAGCCAATTGTAGTCGACTAGTAAGAGTAACATCAAATTAATCCAATTATAATGTGTTATTTCTTAAACATACAACTTTTTGTTATTAAAAAGTCTCTTAGTGGGCTAATAAATGATAATTTAGAATAGTTAGTTACTTTTGACATGGATTACTTTAAAAAATGGGGGTGACCCATATTTGCCCCATGTGTGACCCATAATTGCCCCGATCCGGGGTAATTCCTGGTCACTCATTTAATTTAAATAAAATAAATAGTAATGTAATTTTAGGTAAAGGGATTATTTGAATAATTTCTAAATTGTGTAAGCTTACTCCATGCCAAATTAGATCATTTAATCTTTTATACTTAAGAAAATTTTAAGGTGTTATTGTATTTTGACCCATAATTGCCCCGTCTGACCCTACATCTTGTAAAACGATTTCTAGAAAAAGTTATACAATTTTAAAACAACTAGATCGGTTTCTGCCTACTCGAATACCGGCAAGTAACATTCTGACCACAATGGAAAAAAATGCCTCTTGCGCAACAATGGATCATCACCAAAACGATAAAAATGAATTAATCAATCTCTTTTTTCCTCTCCAAAATTAACGTAAAAAGGGGGTACTTAACAATGCCTTAACGAGCATAGATTTCCTTAATGATTTCCGAGCACAAGATAATTATACTTCGAATCTGTTTCTAGGTCGATTGTTCCATTTGCGTTGCAGCAAGCATATACTACGACTAAAAGGCAAAACTAATTAATCTTTCGAAATTGTATCAGGGTCGACCCTTTAATCGAGAGGCGTTCCGTCGGATTTCAAACGAAAAGATAATCAGAGGATGCCCTCCAACATTTCATTTGAAGTTCTTTGGCTGAAAACATAGATATTGTCTTGAAATTGCCTTCCATGAGGAAAAATGAGTTTTAGAAACTGGAGAATTTGAGTTATAAATTCATGAAAGATATCAAATGGGTGATTCCACCGTCAGGTGTGGAAACAATAAATTGTTATAAATGTTTCTTCCACTTACATTGTTACAAATTTTGTAAACTTAGCGTCTTATTTTTGGCAGCGAATTTGGAAAAAAAAAATCGCAGAATGTCGCCAAGTTTGAAAAAACCTCTTAAATTTCTTACCAATGCCACAGGTTAAATGCGGCATAGCAGGCGAAATTAGCATACAGGTAGAGTTTTAAGAACAAAGCTGATTCTAAAAGAATTAACGGGATAAGCAACGAATTTCAAAAGATTACAGCAAGTTGAGCACATCAAAATAATAGCTATTTAAAAACATCATATAAATGGAAATTATTTTGGGCTAAAAGTTAAAAATTTGTTTTTTGTTAAGCAATTTTTTTTCCTTATATATTTTTTAATTACTATTTTTGAATGAAGTTGACGTGTCACTTGCAGGAAACACTTTTGGATATCCGTTTTAGACTTCTAAATTCTCGCAAAATATTCTCCAAATCTATTACTGCAAACTTTTTAAATGTATACTTTGCTTCACTGCTGATTATTTTGTAGTGTTATTTTCAAAACGAAACTAAAAGTGAACCATTCCACTGAAAACTACACATTTTGCTCCACAAGTGACAGCTATATATTTCATTTCAACAGTAATAGTTAAAAATCCAATAACGAAAAACTTCTTTGCCAAAGAAAAAACCCAAACATGAGTGAACACATAAGGGCCATTTTATGGAAAAACGTACACTTTGTGAAGCACGTGACAGCTCATATAGTTCATTAAGAATAATAACTTAAAAGGGTCAAGAACAAAATTTTGTTGCTTAAGACATCAAAACCTTATGAGTGATTTATAAGTCAAAAAAGTTTGTTCATTACTTTTTAAAACCATTACTTTTTAATGAAATATATGAGCTGTCACGTGCTCGATAAAATAGCACCTTTTTCGTGGAATAGCCCATAGGCAAAAAAATTGTTTATTAAACGTTTTAAAATGAAAAATAAAGTCGCCACGTGCAGAGTCAAATGTCTGCCTTTCCATGGAATGTATGTATACTTATGTATAAAGCTCTCTGATTTTTTTCTTGACGTATATTGTCATTGCTATAAAATATGGAAATAACATTGTGAATCAAATGAAGCAATCTCTTCAATTAATATAAAGTAATTAAGTAACGTGCACGCACGAGTTTCGAAGTCACACGGACTTCTTCAGCACATGAGAAAATTTTCTCCCATATGGTTATATTTCTTTGCATTGAAGATAAGATTTACTTGCTTGAAATATAAATTGAAATTTTGTGTCAAACAAGGTTATGTTTGTTAATGGTACTGGCAATTATATACTGTACTAATTTGTTATTCTAGATATTGTAATAGCAATATTTAATCGAATATAACCAAAATGTTTTTAAAATGTAGTTGAATTCTTCAGAAAATTAGAAATGAAATAGCTAATAGAAAGCAATCACGTGTAATACACATAAAAACATATATGGGTGATTTTCCAAAATTCTAACAGTATTATGTCCCAGTAGTCCAACACAAAAATTGTTTAACTCAGAAAGTATTTTCATTTTTTTAAATAGTTAGAAATAACGTATCTGATGTTATTCTACTCTTATTAAAACAATAACTCATTTAGATTTCTCCACAAAAAATTTTTAAATAGCAAGAAAGTCACACTTTTGGCGTGTCCATAACAATTTTTCAAATGAACTCAAATTATTTAAAAATTTTATATCAACATTCCACAAATTCAGTTTGTAGTACAAAATTAAGCATACTAAAAGGTGTAAAATAGCATTCTTTAAATAAATTAAATGATTTAAATCATCAACGTACATCGTTTTAAACTTTGTCCCCAGGTTTCATGTCATTCTCCTGTCCTAGGAATGAGTCCAATTATTATAGATTAAAAAAAGGAATTTTTTATTTGCTGTGCTACAACACTGTTTATTATCATCATTTTGTTAGATTCCTTGAGTATTAAATTCATATGATTTGACTGTTGTTCTTACTAAAACTTTGAAGTTCAAAATGGGTATGAAATATTTTTGCTGTCATTCTCCTGGACAAAATTTCTGTGTTAAACAAAAGAAAAATAATAATTCTACTCATAGTGTATAGTTGAATTATGAAGTTATAATCAAAAAATAACATTAGTTACCTTAATTAATCCTGGGCTTACGCAAAAGGCAAATTGTATGGAAAATGTCATACTCCTGTCCTAAAAAAATCACTCTCCTAAGCATTATTTCTCAAGCACTGGTAATGCATCCCATAGAATAGAAGGATTTATTTCCAATACATTAGTTGGAAAATAAGATTGATTGAAAAAAAAAAAAAAAATTGGCAAACGATAAATAAAAAATGTATCAGTGGAATAATTCTATTTATTTATTTATTTATTTTTTGTTCATACGAATCGTTTCAAAAGAGATTTCATGGTTGGACATTTATTTATCTTATTATTGCGCCATAGGTTAGTGAAGTTGCTATAAATTTCGTAGTTGCTTTAAAAGTAAAATATATGTTATTAATATTGCCGATTCCCTTTTTGTTTTATGTTTGTATTTCCTTAACCATAAAACAATTCGCAGGCAATGAGAAGGTAACTTTTCTTTTCGTAAATTTTATCATACTGTGTATGGCTAACTTAAAGAAAGTTTTAATGTAGCAATCGATTTTTTTTTCTTGCAAATGAATGCCCGTTATTCGAAGTGTAAGCTATTTAGAGTGAAAAATATGGAAAAACCTTTGTGGGACATGCACTCGAAGAAATTGGGGGCGTCGGTTAATGGAGGTTTTACATAAATTTTGTTTTGTCATTTAATAACCAAACTTTTTGGTTTAGGCTTCAGTTATTTCTTTATTACTATAGTTAAATTTTAGGTAAGCCATGAAGAAATTCATTTTGTAACTCTCCTGGTGCTGCTTGTCAGTCTTTTCCTGTATGAAAATTTGAACCCTCTTTTGACGAGTAACATAGTTAAAGTGAGTTCCCTCTATTTTTCTCTTAATCAGTTCCTAGCAAAGAGTAAGCATGATTTTTTTCAGATTTTTTTTTTTCAGAATTTTTATTTTTTTGAAAAAAATGTGATTTGAAAATGTCAGGTTTTTAGAGAATCATCCATATGTGTATTATACATATTATAACATGTGTATTATAGATATTGTAAATTTTTGCATAAACACTAACAACAATTTCATGATGTCCGAACTCGTTCTTTGGTGCTAAGCACAGAATTTAAAAGAGCCTAGAAAAGCACTAAAGAAAGGGCTTCTGAAACACAGCAATTGTTTTTTATTTTCTCTCTCTTTTTGTTTCTTTCTCTCTTTTTTTTTTTTTTTTTTGCCCAAATCTTTATGTGTACATATCCCAGGTTGGTTTTACGTTGTGTTTCATTCTCACGAAAAAGTTTATTACCTCTATTTAATGAAATATATATTAATTTTCAAGTACGCTAAAATTTCATTTTTTGGTGTGAATGAACTTTTTAGTTTTTTCTCTGAAGAATAAAAACCGAATTTTCTTAGCATTACAAACTACAAACACCGTTGGTAATTGCATTCAGAAAACGAAAAGATGAGAAATCGAAAAACTATTTTAATGGAGATGCTCGTTTACGAAATTTTTTTCTTGATGCTATTTCAGACCAAAATAATTACTTTCGATGATTCCCTTATTGTCACTTCAATGTTTGAGCTTTGAGTTTCACTTCTTTTTTTAGGCATTAGTAAAAGCAATTTAATGTATACATTCGGCAATGCTTCTTAAAGTTCGCGAATTCCTCTCTGGATATTTAAAGTAAAATTTTGTTGATGATTAATCGCCAAGCAGGAGATAGCTTTACGTGTTTTGACTAATGATTAACTTTTACTTTTGACTAATGGTTAAAATACAAATACTTACTTTAAATATAATCAAGATATATTTATTACACTGTATTTTTACTGCAAAAATAATGTTAGCATATTTGTTTTCAAACATACACATACTTATTCTTGAACTTTCACCACTTTACCCCACCAGAGTCAAAATATGTTCGTTTATTTGCATCACTGAGTACAAATCCGACGAAATTAAACGATTCTGCGCTTTATGAATCCATATTATTATCTATATGAATCCATCATTATCTAGATGAATCCAATGTATATAAAAGGAATTTAAAAAATCATCAATCTAAATTAATTAGTCTGGTTTCAAGGTGTTATTCAATCCCTCCACCCCCTCCCTCTGACCTTACTCATTTTATTCATATAATTTATCTACCAAACCCTAAGATTTTCAATCCAAAAACGAAAAAAAGAAAAAAACAAGCACTAAGGACCTCACTGTTACAGTTAAAGTCTTGACTATTGGGCTGCTACAAATATCCATCGCTAGGAACACGATAAAAACAATTTTAAATTAATTATTTCGACTATTTCTATTTGTAGAAAATAATTTGGCTAAAATAAAGGCTTGATTTTGCTACTAATTTGTGTTCATAAAAATGTTTTCATGAACAAATAAACTAAATGCTCGCAAGAAATCTCCCTTATATGCGTGAACTCTGTTTGAAAGAAAAGTTTCTAATTTCAAATACTGTCTCATGCATTTACTTTACAGCGATTCACATTCCTTTCATCTTGGAAAAGTCATTAAAATGTCTTTTCCTGTAAGATTTGATTCATGTCATCAGTAGTTTAATTACTAGTGAAACGATTAAAGTAAACTTTGCAGTCACTACTGAGAAAGGTAAATAATTGTTTGCAAGTCTTGGATTTTATGATATTCGTTTATTTGTTTTTCTCTGTTTCCATTTCACTATTATCTTATTGTAGTTCGCTTGTTTTTCATTTCGTAATTTTAAAAGCGCGGGTTTTTAACCTACTTTAAACAGTACCGCATATTTTTCCTTATTATTTTCTAAGTTCCCTTTGCATCACAAAGCTTTGTAATTTACTTATTGATTCGGTTTGGGTCAATAAGTAAATTTGTGTTTTAAAACGACACAGCATTTTCTTTCGCAAATTAGAATACTTGGATATTTCGCGTTTGTTTTATGTAAAATATTCGAATATGAGAAAGTAAAATTTCAGAAAAATTACATTTACATCATCACTTTTCCTGCATGCACTTAACAAATTGTACTACTCATTTAAAATCAAAACATGCCTAATCTGTGCTAATAATATAAAGCAGTAGAGTTTGTTTTGTTTGAACACATTAATCTCAGAAACTACTGGTTCGAATTGAAAAATTCTTTTTGTGTTGAATAGTGGAGCAGCAATGTTATGAAAACGGGAAAATTTAAGTCATAATATAAAATGCTTGGAACGCAGATTGTGCGTAGCCACGGTGGCTCGACCTGAAAGCACGCGCTTTGCAATCCAGAGGGCTTAGGATTAAGTCAGCCAGGCAGCATACTCGAGGGTACTTTTCAGAGAAAATCCTAAACGGTACTATAAGTGATTTATATTATATACGCATCAATGTCTTATTTTTCTTGTTAATTAACTAATAATATAATGCTGAAGAGTTTCTTTGTTTGAACGCGCTGATCTCAGAAGCTACTGGTTCGAAATGAAAAAAAAAAATCTTCTTGTGTTAAGTAGTCCATTTATTGAAGAAGGCTATAGGTAATTTTTTTAAATCAGATTGAACGAAACATTTGTTATTGCAAATTAAATGCTGAATTATTTGTTTAGTTCTATGAATTCCTAATAGTTTGGGGGTGGGGGTAAGTTTAGTTCTATGAATTCTTAAAAGATGGCATGGTAAATTAACTCTTCGAGAGGGCGCTGGCCGATAATGTAGATAGCTGCGAGGAACCATGCCCATGCTACGCTGTTGTGATCAGCGAACAGATTTTTGAATGATTTTTTTTTTCGATGTTCAGGTACATAATTTGATTTTGTAGGATTTTTCTATGGGTTTTGTTTTCCTTGTTTCTTCAACGTTTGTTTTTGGTCTTATAGTCGAATATAGTTACTTATCTAAGTAAATAATTTGATTTGTCGTATTAGGGTCATTCCATGCGAAATGAGCAAATCAGCTGTGGCTGACATGTCACAGATTTCAATGAAAATTTTTATTTAGGTAAACCATGCATATCTATGAGGGAATGCAAAGTATGGAAGTTTAAAAACTGTTTGGTGCTTTGTTATTGAAATTAGAAGTTGATGCTTACGCTAAGCCTAAATTTTCAGAGTTCATTGCTGCCAGTTTGTGACTCAATAACTCCATAAGTTATAAACGTACACTTAAAAAATAAATATTTCCGCATTCTATAAACAAATTTCTATTGGGAAAGAGCAAAGTAAAATTTATTCGGATCTTTTTTTGAATCAGAAATATTAACAAATATTGAAATTTTGCCAATTTACTTCAGATTTCAAATCACTCTTTTAATGAAAATATAACAGTAAAAATGATTCAGATTGAAAAACTATCTATAACTAACTATCTGCTCTAATTTATTAATTGTTTATGAATTTCTTGATGACGAAATCGTACTTTAAAAAATCGAAAATTTCCGAAAATTTCATTTTTTTCTCTATTTCAGATGTTTTTTTGAAGATGAGGGAATGCTCTAAATTTACTCAAGTTTTTTTACGTAACATATTGAAGTGTCTTTTAGATGCTACTAAATTTTAATCATTGGAATCAGCGTATTTTTGTTACTAGAGTAATTTGAACTAAGGCAAAATTTCATTAGTTAGTTCTTATTGTAAGTTTAGAAAAACTAACCATTTCTTTCGTGTTTCATTTTCTCAAAAGCATGTTTATGAAGTACTTGCTAAAATGTACATTTTTTAAAAATCGATATAAATGTTAGATATACTTGCTTTTGCATCATTGAGTCGTTTATCTAATTTTTTGAATTCTCGTAATTTCACAGAAGGGTCAATCCATACAGGTTACATACAGTATAAACTACTCATTCATATTCAAATATTTCCAAGTTATAAAATTAAAATAATTATTTTGAAAATTACAATATGTTTTTTCAGTATAATGTATTATATAGGGCACAATATACGTAATTTAAAAAGGTGCAATGAAGTTTTCACTTTTTATTTCTGTTTTAGTGTGTGAATTGACTAGCAAAATTGCTCAATTTCAAAGACCTGTATCTTTTTTACAAACCAAATACAAAATTCAATATGTATAACATGTATAGTACTTGAATGGAATATTCAATTGGCCAAGAAATTTTATTTTTAGTTCCATCCCCTTTTGGTTTACAGGGGTCTAAAAATGTCATTTTTGTCATTTTTCCGATTTTTGAGGGGCTGTAATCTATAAAGGGTGCACAAACACACAGCAACAGTTACATATTCTTTTTAGCATGGTTCCAGTGATTAGTTTTTGCCGTATTTCATTTTGTGTTTCCGTCCCCTACGCGAGTTATCTTCCTTTGAAATGAGTAAAATTTTTACATTTGACCCTGAACTTTAACCTGTTGCCGTTATTTTAATTATTAACTTACAGCTACGTAACTCAGCATGTAAGACTATCAACTTATGCACTTTAACATCAAAGCGTTAAATTAACTGTCATAAATGTAATTCAAATAGATTTTGGCCAAAATGTAAAGATCTAAAAGTCTCATTTTTGACTACGAAAATCACTTTTGATGACCTCTAAAAAATCAAAGGTCCAGTTGAGAGAAAAAATAAAAGTGGTTTCAAACATCTTTTATATCCAGCTTTTAGGGATATGAATTTCAAAAAAATTAAAAATGGTCGAGCGCACCCATCCGTCGAACCTGTATGGATTGACCCATAAAACGTTATTTTACGTTTAGAAATCAAAAATCAATTTCGAGTTTCTTCAAGCAAATAGTAGAAACACAGCTTTATATTCTTGTAAAATTTTTAAGTTTTCTGAATTTTCCCTCATTTGAATTTTTGTGTCTATGTGAAGGGGAAAATCATCATTTTGCAAAATGTGACTAAGTTTAATACTGATTTTGTAGGCAAAAGAGTTAAAATACAACTTCAAAAGTAAGGTATTTCTTTTATGATACTTAGCACATTATTGGGTATTAGTTTCATCAAAGCTAATGCATTCCTTAAAGATTGAGATTAAAAAATAAAATGCTTAATTATGAGAAAATTGAAATATTTTCAGTTTTTGAAACTCGGTTAAAAGTTAACTATAATAACTTTGAAAATTTTACTGACATCAGATTAATTACCCTACTCCATAGATTGCAACAACATATAACTTTTATGTTTTGATTAAATAGTTAATAAGATACAAGCCTTCAAAAATGCAACATTTAGCATTTATGACAATGCTGTTCAATTTGACCAATTTTCAATCGCATGTAACTATTCAAATAAAAAATATTAAGCAAAAATATTTTAGTTATTTTTATATAAGCATAAAAGGAACCTGTATACCAAATTTCATAAAAATCTGTTACCATGCGGCCACCACTTTTTTGCGAATTTTGCTCATTTCGTATGGAATGACCCATTATTCAATTGTGATTGTTTTTTATAACGTTTTTATTGTAGCATTGTTTATTTTGAGAAACACTTTAAATTACAGGGGGGGGAAAACTGCTTCACTCGCTAAAGGGCAGGGTTAAGGTAGCGTGGTTGCAAGGAGCGTTAAGCGATGAACTATACAGTTCAAGGATTATTTTAAGTTTTAAAGCTGCTGTTAATATTTGAATGTGTTTTGGCGAATAGTTTTAAATTCCAAAGAGACTTTAATAGGTCTTTTGAAAAGGTGTGTACGCATTTTAGTTGAAGAAAAATGATTATTTCACATCAGAAGGGGAGGGGGGGGGGGGCGGGGGCGAGGATTTTTTTTTTTTTTTTTTTTGTTCAACGATGTTCCTTTGACTTCTTAGCACGGGCAACGCCATGCGAGTACTTCTAGTGGCAAATAAATAAGTATGGCATTGAGCATCAGTTGGTCTATATTAACATTTGAAATGTTAATAACAAAAGCTTTATCTTTTTATAAAAACGAAACTTATTTTTAAGCACTGCAAAATATCATATTTACCAGCATCAAATTTTAAAAATAGAGGTCTCCATAGCAAACTTTTTTCTGTCTGGAAACAACATATTTAAATACATTGTTAAAATATTACCAGGTAAGTGGCGCCACAAAAAGAGGATTTGTTTCTATTTCACTTAGCCTCACATTTCCCTACGTTATGGTCAGGGGCGCGCCGAACTAAAACTTTTGGGAGAGTAAAAATTCTCAATTTGCCCAATGAAATTTCAACTTTACCGACTGATAAAACATGTTATCATACATACATAACATCTGACGAGAAGGACATTAGGCGCCATTAACATTATTTTATAGGAAAAAAAATCTCAATGTTTCAATATACTGTCTCCAAATTTGACGAACAAGGATTTTTGGAAAATCACAGTGAACTCCCGTGACCTCCCATGGGGGCATCTCTGGTTGTGATTGCAAAATATACGGAAAGTGAATGTGTTCCGCATTAATTGCAACATGTTAGTAAGCGAATTAATGCATTTATTTATGGATATATATCTATGAAGGAGGAACAAACTTTTAAAAGTAGTAAAGCAATATGAACTGTAAAAATACAGAAAGGAAAATATCGCAATATAAAGAAAATTAAACAGATCAAAATAAGAAAATTACATATTTTTTTAGCTATTTCCTGAAATAATACCAACTCTGTTAGATACAACAGAATAGTACACATGAAACTAAAACTAAAAATCAAATGCATCTAAACTATAAAATAAAAAAACTAATTCGCATTAAGAAGTGGAAAGAAAATCGAGTTAAATAAAACTCTGAAATTCGAGTTTAAAAATCCAGATAATAGTATTAATAAACATGAATCGATCAAATATTGTGGATCTAGTTCTGTATGAAAATTACGAAATGATCACTCAGAAAATTATTTTTATCTCATAAATAATTACGGTGCATAATAAAAATCAATCAAATTTTCCTAGTCATCAAAACGTGAATTTTGTCAGATGGGATTTGATTTTTTAGTATATCTACGTGGTTTCATTTTCTGACTTCTATTTATCCCGACAATTTGCTGGACGACTATGAGACAGCTATGAAAATTCCTCGACTTTATGTCGTATTGAAGGATGAAAAGACACGAGAGTATGTCGGAAAACCTCGAGGCAAGTTTCGAAGCACTCAGTCTGAGAATCGATATTACATTTTGAGTTTCGTGTAAACTCTGTCAGTGTTTCAAACCTGTTAATATTGTTTAAGAACTCCGTATAAATGAAAACGCGTTTAATTTTACGTCATAAGAAATAATGTGCATAACACCATTTGAAAAAGATAGAGCTAGTGCTTTTAAGCACTTGTATTATACTTGGCATGATTGTCACGGAGTAATCTGAGGCCTGCTTTTGCTTCTATCTCAGCAACTAGACCAATTAGAGACTTCGGGATTTCATTAAATTATTTGCTTAATCTTAAGGTACAACTTAACGCTGAAATATTAAAATTCTATTATTTCAGTTAGGATGGAAAACAGCAAATTTCGTGTAATTTCCCTATTAAATGTTTAAATATAAAAACCTTTGTTACAAATTTTGTTGCCTTGCAACAGTAATTTTAAAAGCAATCATAATGAACATTTTGAATCAAGGCTTCTCTGAAGCAAGCATGAAATTAGCAAACATAAATCCTAGAGAGGAACAAGGATTAATTTTTAGCGCCAACTGCTTAAAGTTTTAGACACGTATATAGGTTTTTTCTATTTTAGTACCGAGCATTTATATGAAAAAATAAGGTTAAGTTTCTTGATGGTAAAATTATTCTATTTCTGAAATACATTTACATTAAAAAGAATAAAATAACAGAATTTTTTAAAAAAATTCCCCCTAAGCACTTTTTATAATACACTCAAAGGGAAAAAATAATTTTTCTGGGTCAGAAAGGACAATTTAAGAATTCCTGTAGTTTTCGAAAATTTCAAGAAAATGACACCACAAACAAAGAAAACTGCGGTTTTATTCATTTCAAACCAAACTTTCCCCAATAAGAAAAATATGCATGTTTCAACACTCAAAGTTATGATTGAAAGCTAAATAATGATAAATTCTCTTCATGACTTGAGCCGCACTTTTCTTCGTTTGTGGTGTCACTTCCTTGGAATTTTCGAAAACTACAGCAATTCTTAAATTGTCCTGTCTGACCCAGAAAAGTTATTTTTTTCCTTTTGAGTGTATTATGAAAAGTGCTTAGTATTTTTTAAGATATCCTGTTATTAGTTTTTGCAAAACGTGAAAACAAGTTCTTTACAATTTTAACCACTAAACGCATTTGCCAGTGTCTGATACGGGTCAAAAAGTTACTGGCAAATTTGCACATGCCCAAGGGTGACTCGAGCGTTCCTTTATCTAGGGATATTTTATTTCTAATGCCTAAAACTTCAGAATCGGAATTCTGAATAGTAGCCACTGGATACCAAAGTCGCAAGAAATGGTAGCCACTTCTTCACTTTTGATAGCCTTTTTCTTTTTTTTTTTTTTTTGAAGTATGCACGCAGTGTAAAAATTTAATAACCCTTTTGCTATTACTAATATTAACAACAAACTAAAAGTTTACGATACTCGAAAAAATAACAAACGGAATCTCAGTGGATATATTTTTTCGTATAACGATGTAAGCACCCAACAAATGAAAATATTTAGCAAATTTTTAAATATAATAAACGCAAACCTGTTTTTGTGCGGTTTTTTTTTTTTTTTCTTTTTGCGATTTTTTTTTTTTTTTTTTTGTGCGGTATATGAAGATTTTAATCAAATTGGGGCTCAATTGACGAAATTATTTATAAAACGGACAGAGTTATATTTAAAACGGACGAGGTTATATTTAAAACGAACGATTTTTTATGCGATTTTTTTATGCGGTCCCTATCCAACGCACAAAAACAGGTTGGAGTATACAAATGTAAGCAATTGTAATTAAACGGAAACAAATATGAGATCTCATGCAGGCTTTAGTTTTCTTATTAGTCATAAAACTTCTGTCGCCTGACATGATTAACACGATTACTTTTCAGGGAGTTTCGAATTGTAAAAGGTCGTAAACGCAAAAACGAACCCTTTACCAAAGAAAAAAAAAAGACAAAGAAAAACCACGATGTAAAAATGGACCTTTTTTAATTACGAGAGCTTTAAAAAACGTCAGAAAACATTGATTTTGTTACTTGAATTGAAAATATTCAATTTGAAATGAACGACGGAAAAAAAAAAACCTTGTAAAAAATCAAAATTACGCTTATTAGAGACTCAAAAGAAGGGCTTAAATAGGATTGGAAGCGCGTTGTCGTAACTCGATATTATTTTCAACGAAAAAAAAAACACGATTGCCATTTTTGGTGACTGGGACTTGGTAGTCATTTTCAATGAAACGATCGCCCGTTGGCGACTGGCGACTGCTAATCTAGAGCTTTACTATGGCAATTTGATTCAATTTGATTTTAATATTTTGAAATTCAAAACAAACAGGCAATGAAATGGTTTATACACTGTTTGTATAATATTTTTTAATGTCTTTCATCCTCCACAAATGAAATCGCAAAAAGTAACTTACACTAAATCTACACCTTTATTTTTTGTCAAAAAAAAAAAAAACAAACATCAATTTTTGCCCGTCCCCCTGCCCCCATATAAAAAAACTCGTGCTTTAGGGGATGAAAAGGAGTAAATTCATTTTGGCGGAGTGAAATATAGGAGAACTGATAATCGTAACGTTGATCAATTTCGTAGAGAAAACTTTCTAAGGATAAAATGAAAGATAGAAAGGAAAGAAGAATTGTGCATTATTTTGCTCGTAATATTTAGGCTGTTTGACACTTCGACTTCTACAGAATGAAAGAAATTATTTTTTAAAAATACAATGAAACCTGTTTAATTTGACCACTTCTGGTGCAGTACTTTACTGGTCAACTTAGACAGGAGGTCAACTTACAAAGGAGATCAACTTTACCGATTTTACTGTATATGTATTTCAATGTAAGACAAAAAAAAAAAAAAAAAAAACTCGGAAAATTGCTGTCCTTTTCTTACTCCGAGGTCTAGTAATACTGGACTAGTGGTTTATGAGCAACAGCTTAAAGTCAGAAGAAACTGCTTCAAGGCCCTAATCAATTTAAGACAAGGAAATAAAACAGACAAAACTCTTTGAAATACCATGACGTCTCGGAGACGTCTATCTATAGTGACATCTGCCAGCAATGACACATCATAGGAATTACGTACCTCTGGAGTCATTTAATACAAAGAGGTTAAAGTTATTGTGAAATTATCGTAAGTGTAAGTATTTATTAGTATGAAAAGGCGATAAATATCGAAGTGGAGAAACAAAATTAGAGCTGTTAAAGAACGGAAATAACAGTACCAATAATACTGATCAATGGTAGTGTTATGCAAAAAATTAAGCAGACATCAATAAAATATTGAAATTTGAAACTAATCCACAAGTAGAAAAAAAGTTTTATTTTCTGCGGAACGTAAAAGGCATGTTTGAACAACAAAACTAAAGTAAAATAGATGACACAATGCAAATAAATAAATAAATAAATAGATAGATAATGATACAGTAAACTCCCTATTATCCGCGGAATAGGGTGGCACGGTAACTGCGGATAATCCAAATAATAGATAAGACACGATACTAGTGTATATAATAGCTAAAAAATGACTAACACTCACACATACTTTTAAGTTATAGCTAAAAATGATAAAATTGAATGTAAAATATGTATGTAAACCCTAAAAACAAACAATTACACGATCATAAATTTCAAAAACATTTAATTACTATAATGTTAGTACATTTCGTAAATTTTTACAGAAAAAAGTCGGTTAGTTTTAAGTCATAACAGTTTTAAAAAAATGTGAAAGTACCGCGGATAATCCGACCGTCGATAATCGGGTGTTTACAGTAACACTAAAAACAAAAATTTGTAGATACTACCATTTGCTTGCCCAAGGTAGAATAAGTAACAATAATTTCGATAACCATTTTCTACTAACAAAACAGTAGAAATTTGCTTAAAAGGAAAACTCTGTGTTGAAATAAGAACATCGTTTATGCTAATATCAAAACAACTTTTTCGCTAAACGCTAAACTGACTTCATAATTAAAACGACATATCCTTTCTTTCGTGCATTTTGTTGCGCCGTTACAAATATTCCACCGCGTTCAAAAAACACTTCTAACATCTAACAGTCATCCTTAAATCGAAGCAGCTTCCAGAGAAAAATGAATCATTGCCTAAGAAGTTGGTGAGCAGTCAATGTGGAATCGGGAAGTGCCTGCAACGACAGCTGTTGATGCCAGAAGAAGAAGATGATGATGATACCACATTCTCTCTCCCTCAAAGACAAATGAGCTCTAGTAACAGTCGACTTTAGTTTTAGCGCCTCGCAGAAGCTAATAAGATTACGTCGGGGAAATGCAAAATGAATTATTCTACATGCTTTATGAATTATGAATATTTCTTGATGCATTACTTACCATAAATCTGCACATCATAGGTGCTGTTACTTAAAATATTAAATGGATCGCGATCTCCATTTTAAGCATTTTTTAATATTAACGAACAAATACCTTTGTGCTGAAAATTCAAAAAAAATCAGTAATCCAACGTTATAAAGCACACAATTTGCAAAATATTGCAGACACGTGTTTCGGTGTTACAAGGAACACCTTTTTCAATGCAAAGAAGTGTGAGCTTCTGGATGAAAAGTCTTCCGAGAAAATAACGTTGGATTACTGATTTTTTGAATTTTTAATATTGTTGAACATAAAGGTCGTTGCTTTTATATTTCTTCTGATGGAATTTTTTGTATATATCCTTCAGTCTATGACCTCCATCTTTTGGAGCTTAGTTATAAAAAGCAAAACTGTCATATTTTAGTCATGATCCAGTTCTCCATTCTTTCCTAATATTTGGAAGCAATTTTTATAACTATTTACTGTTGGTTGAAATTGAAAAGCGATAGCTTTGTGCAAGGTAAATTAGATAAAAATGGAACAACGTTTAAAAGCACAAAAAGGATAAAAAGTTTTTAAAAACGCAGACATGTTTCGGAGGCAATAGCCTCCTTCCTCAGTGCGAAATGAACAAATGGATGAATCAAATGCAATGAGTCTTTTGCCGTTCCGCATTTTTCTCCAATCTTATTCAATTTTACATGTTAGAATACGTCATATTTTGCCTCAGCACTCGCTGATATCTGATTGGTCAATGTTTTTCCGGTTACGCATTTAAACTCTCCCCTGACCTTGATTCATCCATTTGTTCATTTCGCACTGAGGAAGGAGGCTATTGCCTCCGAAACATGTCTGCGTTTTTAAAAACTTTTTATCCTTTTTGTGCTTTTAAACGTTGTTCCATTTTTATCTAATTTTATCTTATTTACTGTTGGTTGTTGCTATGACTTCTTCTTTTGCTCCGTGGCTTCTGATTGGGTAACTTCCTTCTTGGTTCGATTATCTGTCCAGGTTGACTTATAATTTGTCAGGCTGCTTGTTTTTAGCTCTTGGTCCTGCATTCATATTGGTTAACTTCAAATCCGACCAGCTTAGTATATGCAACCGTGTCTTTTGGACGAGACGTGTTCTCTCTCACGACTCTTTTGTTGTGTGTTGAACACTTTTTCACTGCTTCATAGTAGCCTTGAAATAGCTATTTTCTGCAGTTTCTTGACAATTTGTGTTTAATTAATATTGTTTTCTTTTTCTACACTTAAATAATTTTAATCAATTTCAACAGATTTTTTACTGTCGAAAATCTAGTATCATAAAAGCTAGGTATTATAAACTAATTATATATTTTCAGTAAATTACCGCCCATTAGCCAGGGCTAAAGCAGAAATATGTGAAATACACCGCCAGCTCAGTCATTTCCAGCCGAGGACTGCAGTTTCGTGCTTATTAGCACTCATCAGCCCGGCATAGGAAAGTGACTGAGCTGGAGATGGAAAACCTGTTACTGAGCTGGCGGTGTATTTCACGTAATTATATATTTCTTCCTCACATACAGATTTTGTAGTTTAGAATGGCATAGGGGGGAAGGGGCTAGTGTGGACTAGGGGTTAGTGTGGACATCTGGAATAATTCTGTTATTTGTTTTTTCAAAATTTCTCTGTTAATTTATGCATAATGACAACACCAACATGCACTTCCATGTATAATTTCATGACAACACACTTGATAGTTCAGTAGCAAATTACAATAGAAGGTTTTCATAGTGGGAAAGTAAATTTTGGATTTTCTTTTAATTATTAGATTAGACTAATTTATTTTTTCAAGTAAAAGGAGATAATATATCATAAATAAATATATTAAATATATATTTTGATATTCAGTTCTGCTGTGCATAGTTTTAATTGAAAATTAAAAGGAATTAAAGAAAAATTGCCCCATGGGGTTAGAGTGGACAGACGGTGATGGGGCTACTGTGGACTCATGCCCACGCTAATCTCTTGCAGCTTTGAGTGAGAAAAAAATAAGGAGTTAAATATAATATATTTTATGTTATTTGCCTGATTAGATTAATTTTGACAAATATGCATTTAATTACAAAGGATTTTATGTCCCGATTTTTCATATTTTAGGTTTCATTTACAAAATAAAATTGATTCTTGTATAGCATGAATTCTTTTACAAATTCTTTTATTTATTTATTTATCATATTAAATTTTGGGATTTTATTCATGCTATTGCTTCATAAAATAATTTATTGAAAATGATGACATTTAAAAAGAATTCTGTGTTTTTTGCACATTTTAAAGTCTTTTTTTTTTACTAAATAAGTTTGCTTATTGAAAGGTGATAAATCAATTTACCAAGGAATTCTGTCATTTTTACACATTTTTTATTATTATTTTTTATAATTCAAATTACCAATGACATAAGCTTAAATGACGTTGTGTTGGTCAAGTTTACTAAAAAAATAACATTTTGCTCTATGTTGGACGCGAGTAAATGCTGTATAAATATCAACTGATTTCATCATGCATTTCTTCTGGGAAAAAGGTGAACAAAATCGTTCTTTGAAGCACAGAAAATTATTCTTTTTCCACGATAGAAAAGATATGTCCCGAACATCGTAAAATGAAAATGCAAGGAAACTACCATCGCCAGATCTTGCTAGCAGCACACTAAAAAAAATTCTGAAACGTTACTGATTATTTTCGTGTAATGTTGCAGGATTTCACAGGTTTTCCCTTATTTCCCCGTAAAATCAAGTATCTTTGGAAAAACTTTTCTGAATTTGCTTCAAGTTGCATGAATGTAGACTCCTCATTGGAGTGAAAAATATTTTTAGCTACCAGTTTAAAGATGAACTGAGTGTATTTATTATGCTCAATTACGGTCCGTCCAGGTTGATTAAGCTCTCAATGAGAGAACTCCATATTCTTCAGAAATATTAAAGGATAATTTTACAAAGGTTGCTGGTTTTTAGCGGAAAATGTTCCTGGTTTTTGCAAGTGGTGGTATTGGCAGAAATTGGGCACATGAGCCGCCCATTAGTTTCCAGGAACGTTTCTGAATCGTTTCTACAGTGCATGTTCTGATCTGCATCTCACATAACATTTGATGTTGCTATCTTTATTTTAGTGTAAAATAGAAAAAAAAATTATCTTCTATATTAAAATAGCATTTTTTCACTTAAATAAAAGTGAATAGCTTTCAAACATTTTAATTTGTCTCTTAAATAGCTTCTTTACTTTCAGACAATTCATAGCTACGAATTAATATCGTGAAATTTTATTATTAATTAAAATATGCTTTGTTAATGTTAACACTGGCTAAGGAATGTGCTATTAAGGTTATAAAACGTATTTATTTATGTTTATAAATCATTTACATTGCTTAATTAGCATTCTAGCTTGTCCACACTAGCCCCTTAACTTGTCCACACTAACCCCATGACATGGGGCTAATGTGGACAAAAACAACCGTTTTTGAAACATTTTTTATTAAATAACTGTTCTGCCAAATGCTTTAATACATCAGTTAAAATAAGAGCAAAAGTTCAAATTATTGTTAAAAAGATATCAGGTGTATAAAAAACAGTATTTAGTATATGTTTTCTTCAGAAGTGCGAAATTTGTCCACACTATCCCCCTTTCCCCGAAAGAGAAATTATAAAATCGCTTAAATCTGCTTTTTCATCCACTCAATATTTACTAATAAATAACGTTACTTTAAAATAGGTAGCAATTCTATCCGGTTTTGGTAATCTACTGCTTCGTTTCTTACATAAAGAAAAGTATAAGGATTATATGATGTATGTGAAACAGCTCAGTTTCTAGGTCCCTTTATAGGGTGTCCATACAAGAATTGCGGGGTTTTGAAGCAATTTGTTTTTTTTCAGAAAAATCATAAATTTTGGTTAATGTTATGCAAATGTACTTATGGGTGCAATTTTGGCTCCCTATGACCCCTCATTGCCGAAAATGGTACCCTTAAAGGTATCACGGGGAGCCAAAATGGCATCCTTAAGGAGGTGCTGCTGGTGCTACAAGCGTTTCCGCCTAAAAGGGGCTATATGCAACCCATAGTTTTAACAATGCATGGAATACGTCAAACCTTAACATTCATTTGTGGAGCTAAGGACAAAAAAAAAAAAAAAAAAAAAAAAAAAAAAAGAAGAAGAAAAAAAGAAAATGTTGTCTGAAAGTTATATCCTGTGAATCTCTTAATTGTTTTTCCAACCCAGGGGCTTTTAATTTACCTAGCAAGATAGCAGAAATGAAATACTTGGATTTTTTTCCTCTTTCGTTCACTTTGGCGATCATGATTAAGACACGAAACTAGTATTGAATAGCACTATTTGAATGCAACAAGCATTGGAATCTTTTATTGATTTTCCAACCAGGTGATTAAAACAGAACTCTTCGTTTCAAAATTGCAAACTAAGATTGATTAAGTTCAAGTTCAATAGATTCTTTTCAATTATAAAAAACGAATGAGTATCGTATTCATGCTAAGAAAGTGAGGGAATTTTTCCCCCTCTTGTCTTTTCATTTTCATCAATTTCTTTGTTTGCGAAAACCTTTTAAATCGTTCTCAGGGGCAAAGCGATATTTTTATTATCGCGAGAGGTTTTCACTCATTACATACATGTATATGTTTGTAATAACAAAACGAAAATATGAGTAGTAAACTGATACAACGTAAGTAAAAGTGCAGTCTGAACTCGCTTTTAACGAGTGCGAAGAGAACGCGATATCTGCTCATTATAACCAAGTGCTTGTAAAAAAACAAGTTCGCGAAAAAAATTTAAAAAAAAAAAAACCTTGGTTTTTCAAAAAAAAAAAAAAAAATCAATGTTGTAAGTACTTCGAAGTAAGTAGTACTTCGAAGTAATTAGTTCGAAGCTAGCTTCGAAAAAAAGTTTGTTGTGTTTCCGCACATCAAAAGCCATTGCGTATGCTGAGGCTTTTTCAGCTACAAATTCTTCCCATTTGTTGTTATCGTAGCTGCTTTCATTATTTGTTTCATCTGCATCAGTTTGAATTGGAGTTACAATGTCATCGAAAGTGATAGCATTCTCTATCAATAAATATATCATTCTCAAACGTTTCTCTACTCCAATTTTAAAAAAAAAATCATCATCAGGATTGTTTTATGACTCATCACTCACTTGTAACGTTAGTGCTACATGCTTTACATAAACTAGAGCTATTAAGATGAATTTAAGTACTTCTCTGATGATAATTGATGACTACCCTATCGGAATATTTAAGGAAAAACTTTGCGTAATTAACGGAAAAATACAAAGCAATGGCAATTAAAACTTTCTAAATTAGCTCAATGGCTTTTCATTGAGCTAAAATAACAAAAAATGAATATCGGAAACAACATGATTACGTTAATGCTTGATGAGGAATTAATTTGAAAACAATAATTAATATGAAATAATTTGAAAATGTAGAATGTTTCTATTAATATTTCAATTTCAAAACAGGTTTGTTTTAAAACATCACTTTTGCACATTGATTCATAACTTTATTTAAATAGATGAATATTTAACTCTTTCCTCTATTCCCGACAAAAATACGACTCTATACCCCTGCCCTCCCTCCTCCCATTTGCTTCATTTTCGCTGGCATATCTACAGAGTATAATTATCTCTTGCGGAACCCACAATTTTCATTTTCTTTATAATTTGTTTTAATTAATAGCAAAGAGAGGACTTCTCCAGCAAACAAATACGTACTCAGGACAGTTTCCTTTTTTTTCGAGGATGACAAATTTCTTTGTATTCTGCATTTGACAGAGTGGTTAATGAATTCTAGATGTATAGCAAATTTCAAAGAACGAGCATGGTAATGAAGATGCATAGGGCGTAATTATGGCTCGCCTCATTGGAGACTCGCTGAGAAGAGAAAACTGAAACAAACACTGAAAAAAGTATTTTCAGTCTAAAATTGCTTTTTTTCCCCAGTTGGGATTTCAATAATATTGGTCATTATTTTTACTTATTCATTACTGTTATTATTATTACTAATATTATTTAATATCATTATTTTTACAATTATAATAATTATTAATTTTTTATTTTAGCTGCTAAATCGTCGCCTTTTTGCTTTTTATGACATTCGCCTATTTAAGCAGGCTGCAGCTTTCGACAGCTGCCTATATACATTTTGCTGCGGCATAAAAGTTATTTCAACCATTATCTATCTTTCTGCACATGTATCTAATCAATCCACTTATTAAATCTATATCTATATTTATCTAATCCTTTCATATTTATCAATCTGTATACATCTGTATAAATACTTCCTTAAAAAATATATTTTCTATTTCTATCTCCATAACTAACACTCTGTGCTGTGCACATCTATCATTATAATCTATATGTATTTATTTAACTATCTACTATATCTCTACTGTCATAGTTAAAACCATCACTTTTAGAGCCAGTTCATGTTGACCAAAAAGCTAGCCCATTGGAAGTACATGAAATTGGAAGTATTTTCAAACCTCGCTCCAAAAATGTCACGTTTTGTCCATGGACGTTTTGGATTTGGACGTTCTGTCCGACTCCTCTTTAGAGGGTATTGGTTAACTGCAGGGTGCAATGCAAACGGGTGTTGTCAGAATCCTCTACTCTCTGCTTTGCTCAATGCATTTATTCTGCAAACTTTACCTTTGTGCGCAATGAATAAATAGATAGTATTAGTTACAATCAATCAATTATATAATGCCTCTAATTACGGTATTTTATTATGTCATAGCTAAACGAAAAAGAAAAAAAAAACTTATCGTGCATCCCAAATAAAATGCTTTCACTGACATAACTGAGCCGAGAAATTCATCAAAAATAGTTCCTCGAAAATAGTTCTTCGGAAAAAAAAAGTAGACACTTTTTTTCATTGTTCCCACAGCTATGAAGAATCCGGATGTTTCTATTGAAAGCTCTGTTACTGAAAGTGAGCAACTCAGAGCTCCTAATGGCGGGCTTTTTATCACAAAAGACGGACAATAGGGTTGGGCCATTTTCGGAACCTTTCTGATCCAAAGAAAGAAAACAGAAAAAGGGCCGGCCATAGGCAAGCTGGATTTCGCTTTTCTCAGTCAATCGTTTCTGTCATTAAGAACAGCATCGTTGACACCAGGAGGTCACAGGGGAATTAAGGATCTCTGATTGCGAGTTATTTACAGAAAAAAAAAACTGAGCAGAAAGGTCGTTGCAAGGCTTGTTCCTGATAGCGGATTATTTACGACAGTTTTCTCTTTATGTGCGAATGGCTCCCAATCTTTCTTTATCGGAAGACAAAGGTATGCTGCAGTCGGATAAAATGATGCTTTCTATTATGTGGGTCTGGTTTCTTGAAGCTATTATGCCTTAACGTAATAGTTCGTTTTGTGGGAAAGAAAACTATGTGCTCATTTCAATTGCTGAGAGTTATGAAAAAACTTGTTGAGAAGCACAAGTTCTACCACAAATTAAAATATTTTTTTTTTCAGTAAGAAGCACAAAAATGCTACTGTTAATTGCCGCGGATATTGACGTGCACTTTTAAAAGCAAACTCTTAATTTCTAAGCAATATGCTTTAGAACTACAACAGAGACATTTTTAACGTTTCTACAAGCCTATTTCACTCACTGAAAATAGTAAATACGCTTTAAAAATTTAGTCAAGCAAGTTTTCACGCTTCGTATTTTCAATAATTTTACACCTTGAAAAATGGGGGAAAAGAGCAATTGGGTTTATCAAAATATTACATTTAAATTTTCAACTTTTTTTTTCATACATGCAAAATGTCAAATTTGAAGGTTAAAAACAAAAAAGTATCTTTTTTCTCTGTCATCTTCCATTTCATGCTTAGAAAGTTCTTTTATTATTATTATTATTTATTTTTATTATTATTATTTTTTTAGTTATTATTACTTTTCGTCTTATTATTATTATTTATTATTCTTATTCATTGTTATTATTATCATTATTAATTTTATTTTTATTATTATTATTGCTATTTTCATTGTTATTATTATTTTATTATTATTAATATTATTGTTGTTGTTATTATTATTATTATTTTTTTTTTAGTTATTATTACTTTTCGTCTTATTATTATTATTTATTATTCTTATTCATTGTTATTATTATCATTATTAATTTTATTTTTATTATTATTATTGCTATTTTCATTGTTATTATTATTTTATTATTATTAATATTATTGTTATTTTTATTGTTATTATTATTATTCTTGTTTTCACGCTTTGGAGGAAAAAAAAAAGCCTATACTCTAAATCAAAGTTTAAAGCCTTTCAGGCTCTGTGCCCCTCTTTGAACCCTGATATGGTTTCAAAGGTAAGGCACCTCTTTCTACTACCTTCTACATTTTCAAACATCAAGTAAAATAAGCATTTTTTCTCTGAATCTGCTGCCAATAAAATTTGAGTCAAATGTATTAGAAACTGAATGCGCATATCAAACTGCATAAATTATTTATTCTCAATTATTTTTCGAAATACTGATGACAACCAAAGAACCTCAAATGTCATAATACTTTTTAACAGTTCACTAGAAAAATATTTCCTTTCGCCATCGAGTGCAGCAAAAAGCGATAAGTTTCGCACTTTACAGGTAGATAAATTGTTGAAATGCATACAGAAGCTTTACAGCCAAGATAGTACCTTTGTAAAGAAACAAACTTGCCGTAATTCGTTCCTTAAAAATTAATGCAACAAATCAAGATCTTTCGCGGTACCAGCTAATTTACAAAACTGCAACTTTGCTACTTTAATATCTGTAATTTCAGTGTTTATCAAAAAGCTTTACTTTATCTAGCTTAAAGTCACTGTTAACTTGTATTACATTTTTTTTCTTGCGAATTTCTATTCTTCATTTCTTCCGAAAGTTATTTCTTGTATTTTAACTCGATTTTTTCAATGTTTCTCCTTGTTCCTTTTTTCTGCCATACATCATGCATAATAATTGAAAGGAAATATTAGATTCCTCACCGGTGGAAAAAGTAAAAATATTTTTTTACGTATATCTTTTCATCTTAATCCTTCAAACCTACTGGTCTGGTTTTAGTTACTCGCACTCTTTGTAATCAGCTAAAAATATTTCATTCCTGAAATTCGTCAGTAAGAGAAATTTCGAGATTTAGTAAGCGTGGAGAAGATGAGTGCATCATTTAGGATATATGTAGAATTTAAAATCCCTGAGTGCGGAAGATGGATCTGCTAGAAGCCGCTCTTGAATATCTAAAAGGATATTTCGGGTCTTTCGGAATGATTGATCTAGCGTTTGATATCGGTTACACAGTTTCTTCGCTGAAGTTGATGTGTTCAATTTTGTAAGCATAGGTGAGACCGGGTGCAGTTGAAACAAACATCTTATTTTGATTTTTCTAATTTTTGTTATTGATGTTGAGTACCAAAATAAAATTGCATGTTCTATTACTGTTTTTCTATCAAATTAATAATTACAACACCTTTGTTTTATGTTTAAAAAATCTTCAAATTTTTTTTATAGAAGTTTATCAAATATCAATGTGGATCAAGTTGATACATCAATGTGGGTCAAGTTGATACATCGATGAATAAACTGTTATGTTGATGCAATAAGCAACTAAATGAAGATTGTGAGTTTTTTTTTAATTAAGAAGACTCAAAATGTTTGATTTATCTTAGAGTCTTAATTAGAGTTAGTTGATAAGCGTAAATTTACTTAACAGTTAATAGAAACAGGAGTACGTTTATCTTCTCGAAAATATGCCCTTTAAAATATTTTATGAGAAATTTCCTTCATTTAAGATTTTTTGTCGTGTTAAAATATTTTTAGGAAAAGAAAAAATACTTAAAATTTGTGTGTTGAATTATTACACGGTATCAGCTTGGCCCCCAAAAAGCGTCAGTACATATACTCAGAAACGGTGAAAAAACAGCTGCAAATATAAGCAACTTCTATAAACCATGCCTCCTATTCAACGAGTACAGTAGTTATCTTGCTTAATCTGAACCTTATATGACGTCAAAATCAAATCATAAAAATTTACGTTTATGCACAAAAAATGTGAATAAATCTCTCTTTCTCAAAAAAGAAAAAGACATGATTTCCGTCGTATGCATGTCGAATAAATATATGTCGCTTGCCTCTTCATAAAATTCTCAGCTCCAAACGCAACGCACTCGAAAATTGAGGCCCTTTTGAAGTACCTACAAGCATATTTCAAGTATTGAAGATCAAGAATACATCTCAAAAACTTAGTTAAGTAATAATTAAACCAGCTAAACAAACAATAAACTGAAACATCACCCAACAAATTAAAAATGATCAAGAAACAATTATTTTTATAAAGTTGGAGATTCTTACTTCTCTAAAACGGCCAATGTGCCCTGTGGCTTTTTACTAATTTGGAGGTTCTTTCTTCGCCCAACCGGCCAATGTGCAATGCTATGCATAGGACTTCCCAATTCTAAAGACTTAAAAATCAAAATAGTTCACATTTTATTTTCTTCCTCTCTCCAATCCCATCCTAGAAAAGATATAATAATTATTACTTTTGAATAAAATCAATCACTATTATTGTATTTACTCTTTTCGTATATTTCAGTAATCCAAAATGAATTTCATTCCTGTAAAAAATGTCAAGGAGTATTATGCTTTTAAAAAACTGCAGATGGGCCAGTCGCTTGAAATCATACAATTTTACCGCAAGCTGAGCACATGCGTTCAATGTAAATGCATTTAATATTTGAATTAAAGTTTTAGCTGAAAATTTAAGGTTTAAAAAAAATTGACAAGGTGTTTCGAAGAAAATCTTTTTGCTAAAATAAATTTCGACCACAACCCAGATGAACATCTAAAAAAAAATGCCAGAGAGAAAAGTTCTTGTTATCTTGATATCTCTTTGTTAGGTCCAAGAGATAAAAGGGCTTTTTGGGATCAAAAGAAGAAATTATCTAACTTTATAGAGTAATCTTTACAACTAGATGATTCGGGTTTCTGAGAAAAGTAGAAAAAAAAAAGATTTGTAAGAAGGAAAAGAGTTATAAGTACCAGTTAAAGCAAAGAAATTGATAACAATGGAAATGATACTTCTTTTGAAAATGTTGTAGGGCATTTGATGCAGTGAGAAGCAAAGGGATGTAAGTGGCAAAATTAGAAATTTGGAAATAACCAATACAAATGGTAAGTGAACCTCTCCTTTGTTTGGGGCAAGAAGTAGTACTAGTAGCCCTGGTAGGTGCTGCTAACTAGATTGATTTTAAAAAAAAATCAAGGAAGAGCTCACCTAGGAAGTTATTTTTAAACGCGTTTTACTAAAAACTTGACAATAACCACTTACATCCCTTTGCTTCTCAATGCCTCATTCGAAGATCATTGTGAAGAGAAAAATTAACTAATCCAATTTAAATGTGTAAGCCAAAACATGGCGGAGGTCAAATAATGAATGATTAGACAGACAACTTATGTAACACACAAATCGCCAACAAAACGACACAATATTGACAATTGTGCTTTTGTTACTTTTATCAGTTTATTCATGCCGTAAGTTGTCCACATAATAATCTGTGAAACACATTTCTATCTACCAATCACATACTTTGACAGATATTAGATACATCTTTATTTTTTTGACACTGAACTTCATTTAAATATTTTCTTAGAACGTGAAATATTTTTACAATAATCATGAATTTTCCTTAATTTTTGAGGACTTGGGAATACAAATAATACCCTGAGTTTGGATCCGCATCTGCTCCCAGTCATTGGTTTAGGATCATATTGTGTATCTTTTTTAAGTATTGCTATAATCTCATGCACATTGACTTTTTCTGATCTTTGTGTTATCATCCGTTGTTATAAGCAAAGAATTCGTTCTCCGTTTCCTAATCCTCAAATAATACAGGAGTCTCACAATAAATCAATTGCTACTTTTCACATTTTCAAAACAATAACCAACTAAGTTTCAAGTTTTTCTAACTATAAGTTACATTTTAAAGTACTTCAAAAGCTATATATTAAATTGTAGTTAAAAAGCTAACATCAACTCCTATTTTCTCAGTCATCCAACTAACATAAGTAAATGTAAAACTTGTGACATTACACTATGCTTTCAAAAACCTCTTTCACGAAAGAAATTTAACAATATCGTAAATGTCAATGAATTTAATCTTCATTTTACGTGTCTCAATCATTTAATTTACTTTGAAAACGATAAAATTTGATAAATACAATTTTATGATACTGGTATAAGAAAGCGGGAGAGATTACCCATTTTCGACCTCAATTTCCTTTTCAAAATAATTGTTTTCTCCAACTTATTTACTTTAGTCAAAAAAAGACTAGTTCTATTTATCATAAAAGAAAGTGTCTGTGCGTGAGATGTCTAGATGAATCTATCGGAATAATAACAGTCGCGAAATTTCGCACGCAGTTTGTCTGAAGGCGAGACGCTGTACTTAGAAGCTAGAATTTTAAAAAGAAAGGATGGTAATAACGAAGAAAATTGTCTACTAAATATTTTGTTCTCGTTTGGCTGGACTTCAGATTTTTATTTCGCTCATACCATAACTTCTAACGGGTGTAATTGTTTGTTACGTATTATTAAGACTTTTTTTTGTAATTAACGTACTCAACGCAGTTAATTTACTTTTTTAGTGTGTGTTGTTGATATTGCATCTAATAATGATCGTAACAACATATTGTATTGATTTCAAATTTTAATCTTTTTTAATCTCATACAAAAATTTGAAAATTGCGAATGTGCTCAGAAGAGCACAGAGAGCACAAGTGACGTTTAAATGTTATGTAATTGTTTTAGAATAGTTGTCACAACATTGACAACAATTTAAAAAATACAACAACTAACTCCACAGAGCACACGTTATGTTTAAAAGTTTTAAAATGACTACTGTGACAATTTTTGTAGGAGTGAAAATCATTTTGGAGGAGTGAAGCGCAAAAAATATAGTGAAGACTAATAGTGAACGATTACATAAAAACCACTAACTTTCTAAGAATAAAATGGAAGATTGCCAGGAACGAAGAAATGTATGCTACTTTTATTTTTAAAAATTATAATGTGAAATTTTGAATTAAAAAAAAAATCAGCTGTATTATTTTTAAATTTTAAAAAATTTCCCACCCCTCCTCTGTTTCCTAAGTTTTTATTTGAAATCCAAAAACGTGAAAATATGATTGACTAAATTTTTGAGGCGTATTCCTATTTTTAATGAATAAAACACGCTTGTAGAGGCATTAAAAAATCTTATGGGTATATTAGTTCTGGAACCAAAAATTCAAAATCAATTCTTCAATTGTTTACGAAGAAAACTGAACCTCTAAACGCACTATGCGAAAATAAATGAGTGAAATATTGAGAGAGAAAATAAATGTTAGATCAAATTCATTATATTAAATGCTATGAAATTAAAATTAGAACCAAATTTTCAAGTTAAAATTTTACGCTATGAAAATAGTAAATTTCAAATCTTTATCAAATTA
>NC_072740.1:127107254-127311936 GCF_026930045.1 Uloborus diversus
ACATTTTGTTTCAAAAATTGTCTGATTTACTTTCGAAAGTCAATCTACCATGCTTTGATGCACACAGTTCTTCATAAAATAGCTCTTCTAAGCTAATGGGAAAGAATCAACTTTAACAAAGATGCAGAGACATGGAAATAGCGAAAGAAAGGGAAGAATGCATTAATAATATTTTAGCTCACGACTTGTTTCCAATGAACAGATTATGTGAAGGTCAGGGGCGTGCACAGAAATTTTGGGGCCCGTCAAAAATGACTTTTCGGGCCCCCTTCCATAGTGTTTACCCATATATTTCACCCCTAAATTTAAAAATATTGGGTCCACTTCAGGCTCAGGCCCGGGTCAACAGGTTTCTCTTCTCCCCCCCCCTTTTCGCGCCCCTGGTGATGGTGATTCACCTACCAAGCTAGATTACAGAAATATCTGTTGCCAGAACATTTTTAATTTAGCAAAGTATCCCCAATAAAAACTGCACTCGTTATATATTTCATGTCACAAGTCCACTAAATAAAGAAAACTTTTGGCGAAGTTATCAGCAATGTTCTGCACGGATTCATTTCTGTATGCTCTTTTCATGAACTTCATGTTGTGTTCGATAGTTATTTTCCGCATTTTGTGAAATAATCTGAAAGGATGAGAAGAGAACCAACTAAGGGCACAACAAACCTTGCTGTAACTGACAGAAAAACACTAGTACCTATGCAGGTAGAAAATTTCTGGTCTTTAATAGCAAATGAGGAAAATTTACAGTAATTAGCACGCAAGGAAATAGAAGAAATGTCCAAAAATGCTACATTTTCAGCATTTGCTAGCGGTTTAACAGTTAATGAAGAAGCAATCTGCAATACTTTTCATAGGAGATTTGAGACAGATCATTGAAGAGCTTAATTAGAATAACTCATTATAAGATGCAGATCAACGAATTTTTGCACACATAGACTGGGCTGATAAAAATGATTCAAAAAGAGGGGTTGCGGCATCAAATGATACAGACGTTCGTCATAGTGTAATAATATGCAATGCAAAAACAGATCTTAACCGTTTTTTTAAAGTAATTAATCTTGTATCTCTCGTTAATTGTGTTGTTGAAGAAACATGTATGTGATAAACACGAGTTTAAAATGAGCATTTTGGATTATTTATTAATTTTTGTACACTTTTTAGTAATAGAATATTCATCAACAAATGTCAGAGATATCTCCACGTAAAATTGTGGAAACAGCTAGAGCGGCTTTTATGACATAATTAATACATTAATTAACTTCCTAGACTCCAAAAACTGCAGTTCCAAATTAAAAGTAAAGTTGTAGGTACGCATGTTGCGAAAAACGTAATGAGCAAGTGAACCAAAATGGCCGCTTTCTTTGATGGCCTGTAAAATTATTTCGCGCAAGATTTAACATGTCTACCCAAGATATTCTCGCATTAGAACACCTACAGATCAAGATTCTAAAGAGAAATTCTCTGGACCCAAAAATTTTTACGGGACTACATTGTGGGGCCAGGACTATACCGTGCGACGGGGATTACATGTGATAGTCATGTAACTGTTTCATAAGGATCACAAAACTCAATCAGCTAGCCAAGACTTCCAAAGACAGCACATTATTGGTGGGTTTGGCACGAGTTTTCAGGTACAGTTTATTTTTTTATTCTGAACAAAGAACGACGCTTCATGAAAAATAAACTTGTTTTTACAACTCTTGATTATAGCAGTGTCCTTAATCCTATTTTAATCCTCGCTTCTGTTATCATCCGGTTTTTAAGTGGACTCGTCGACTAAGACGAATGCTAAAAATTCTGAAGTTCAGCTTAAAATTCTAAGTGCTTGTCCTGGGATAGTCCACTTCAAAGTCAGTTGAAAACAAGATAAGCATGGGATTCCTTAATCGAGTTTAGTCAAAGCAAGTTTTAACTGTGAAGGGTGAGTGTTACCTATAAGAAATAAATTTCAACAGAAAATTCAAGTCACACTTCCTGGTAAGGAGCACATTGTGGAAATCTTGATTTCTCTATCACGTTCACTGCCCTCCCCCATTTCCTACTGATTCGATATTTTTGACTCTTCCACCGAGCATCATTATCGCTAAGCCACACTATAGACTATATTAGACTCGTTGTTGATCTCGAAAAAGGATAATGGGCTTAGCTTGCTGCCAAAACAAGAGGAAACTGTGTGATAAGGACAAGCTAAGGGTCTGAAGAACGGGGATTTCAGGGCTGTCCTTACCCAGTTTCAAATCTGGGATTCTTTCTTCAACCACGTCTATCTTACTTTGGTAAATATAATTCTTCACCTTTCAAATCTCATGACCCATTTCTTAAGATTGCACTATCAGTAGCCTCCACTGGGCTTTAAAACTAAAAGAACTTGGTAGTCGGTTTTTTGACCAAGTGAGTACGGCAAAAGAAGTGCTCTTTTCCCAGTTTTGTTCTGTAAAGCATTATGCGATACATTTTTAGAGTCCTTAATCTACTCAACTCAGGAATGCAAAAGATGCAATATTTTCCCATTAAACAAGATATTTTTACTATGCGAAGTATTTTGCCGTACTCGCTCGAAATTCCGGCCGCGACCTTCTTCGCTGCAAAATGAGAAGTCTCTCTTCTTAGTATTTTAGCTCAATGGTAGCCACTAACGAGCGCGCGTTATAGACCTATACCCTCAGAACAAAACTAATGTCGAAGCAAATCGCTCAAGATATTTCGACGTTATTCAACGTGAAGAAAAATATGAGAGCGCTTTCATTTTTCTTACACTCCACACAAATGCCTCCGATCAAGAAATCTCTTTCAGTGCTTAAAGCTACCATAAAAGTCAATGACAGAAGAAGAGAGGGATTTTGAGCTTTCATGGCCCTCAGCCAAGTTTTTCGAGTGTCTCTTTTGTCACATTCTTTAGTTTGGAAATGATTTACATACTATGTAATTCATTAGTTATTAAATGAAAGATAAGTCATTATATTAGATTAAAAACAAGTAGAGTGCTCAAAAAATCTGCACTTAACAATTTGTCATTAAATAAGTCAAATTATGAATAAAAAAAATACAGTGCATATTTTTTCTAAAGACGGAAGGAAAATGGCAAAAGCTATTGAGTGACTTCGTTTGTAAATGGGTTTAATTTAAATAAATGAAGAGAAATTGTTCCTTCTTACACATAAAAAGGAAATTATTTTCATCTAAGTTGACTTATTTTTTTTTTCATTCGTTGTATTCTTGCTAGTAGCAAGAGTCTCAATTTATCTCAAGTGCAGACGATTTAAATTTAGGTAACAATTAATTCTTTATCAATTGAGGCTTTTTTTTAATGGTTAATATTAACTAAGCATTACTTATCGCTGATTCTACGACATTCAGTGACAATCTTGAATATACCACGATGCTCATCTTGTTCAACATGATTTCATACAAAGAAAATCATCATTTTTTAAAAAAATATTATTATTAACTAAATTTGCTTCAGAGTAAGTCGTGATGTCAGCTATTACAAATAACCCTATTGTGTTACACCTTCAGAGCATAACTTTTTACTACGCTGTAAAAAATTGCTGTTGTATTACTAAAATTTCTGTAGGAAACTGGGATCCCATAAACTCGCCTAGTAACCGATAAACTGCCGTAGGAAGGTAAAGCGCAGTACTTGCAGAAAAGAGTCCTTGAGATAAACGAAAAATGATCAAAAACGCTTTGTGCTACAATATGAATAAAGTGAAAAATCAACTTAAAGCGCAGTATTTGGGGAAAAAATTCAGCATATAGCTATTTCATGGCTTCATTGGAGCCTCTTTATCACTGCAAAAAAACTGAGCACATAACAAGAAAGTCGTGCGAGAACTAAACGTTGCAAAGTAGACACCGGTATTTATACAAAATGTGTCAACCAATAGGAATTAACGACAAGAGAGGACAATCAACGAATCAACAAACTGCACTTCAACCCCGAAGCACGACAACCAATCAGAAGCCGGAAAACAGAAAGAGTGGGAGAAAACGAACACCCCCCTCCCCCCAAAGAAAAGCAATCGTAAAAATTGCTTCCAAATATCTGGAAAAAATGGAGTGCTGGAAAAATCAGTCGAGTGACTGATTTTTCCAGCATAGTAAGCTTCCTAAAAATTCAGATAATAGACCAAAAAACATTTGCAAATCGTCGCCTCAGAGCAACAGTAAGATATCTAATCCCAGAAATAACACTAAGATATCTTACTGTTGCTCTGAGGTGACGAAATAATTCTGGCAGATGAAAAACGAAAATGGTGGTCAGAAATCCAACAATGCTAAGCGATGGATGAACAGGCAAGTTCCGCTTAAAACAATTTTGCTCACACACACACACACCAAGCCCACATTTGCGAGATATGTTATAAATAATGCACAGTTGCTATGGAAATGAGTGATGCTTCAAATTAGTAAACTTAATCTTATTTACAGGAGAAAAAGTAGTATCGAAACCAAACTTCTTCAAATTATTTGGAACTTGACGACTGACTTTTGGATAATAAAGCAAAATAATAGTCTAGGCAGCTTTAAAAACTTCTGCCTCCAAAGCTGCCTATGCTATTGCTTTTTCATCAAATTGCAAAGATTTTGGAGAAGTTTGGTTTTGATGCTACTTTTACTCCAATAAATAAGATTAAGTTTACAAACTTGAAGCATCCCATTGAGAAACATGTAATTAGGTATTATCCTGCTAGAACAATTTGTGAAAACTCGCAATTAACGGAGCTTTTGGTTAAAAAAAATATATTGCTCTGTAGCAATTCCGAGAGTATTGTTGATACAATACTCTCGGAATTCATTCTGCTCTGAGCACAAAACTTATTGGACTAGTTTCCGTCCGTTGCGAAACTTCCTCAGACCATTCTTGAGCCGCCTACCAATGCACGCTTTACGATGTTTTTTCCTTCACAGATATTACACCAGAAGTAGCAACCATCTAGTCCATCCTAATTTAAAATATTCTCACCAGAAAAGATAACATTATCCCCCTTTCATCTATAACAACGCATTTTTGGCACGTTCAACCCTTGATCTCTAATGAACTTTTTGAAGAGTTGGTCATGATATTAGTTTCACCCCCCCCCCACATTACGAAACAATTATTATTTTTGTAAAACATGTTTAACAGTCCGAGAGCTTCATCGTAACTTGAATTCCCTTCTAATATCTCTTGATGCTTGTGTTTTCGGAGCATACTTCTCTTATTAGCATTTTTTTCACACGTACAGAAACAGATTTCCTACCTGTTCGTCTTTGTGGTTCTTATTTGCCGGGATTTTTGAGAAAGCTTTAAATGACGGATCTCTATCTATTCAGATTTGTTAACAGACTTCAAAAAAGGAGGTTATGATTTCGTATTGCGGCTTTTTATGTGTGTTTTCGAATTATTCCAACACTACTGGACCGATTTGAAATTTTTTTTTTGTTTGGAAGGGTATACTTCCCAGATCGTCCCATTGTAATTTGGTCTGGATCTGATAAGGGGTCTCGGAAAAATCCAAGAAACTTTAAATTTCATACGTCATGATCACATGGTGTTGCTGTGATCGGTGTATTTTCACACCTAAGCTTTTGGCTTTCTCTTGAACGATATTTAATTCTCGCGGCACATGGATGATTAATTTTCTCAACGCTGCGCCGCCTGATAATTTTTTATTGTAGGTGTTACTAATGTATTTATTACTGCGTAGCAAAGCAGTAAATTAAATATATTTTGCTACTTTAATAGTTGAATCAATTACCTTAATATTTTATTTACTAATAAATAACTTTATTTAGGCACTAAAACATAAAGTTCTTTATTTAATATTCCAATTTTTAAATACATTTAGTGTTCAATTGAGGGGGAATTGAATACAGAACACCCCTCCCCCACGATTTAATTTGTATTCTTTAATAATATACATTATAACTGTGTATGATTTCTCAAATTTGACCGATATTCTGGATTTACTATTTCACGATGCCGCTCGTTCAATTTGAAATTAGAGTTATATTAATTAGCGGACTTCAAAAAAAGGAGGAGGTTCTGAACTCGTCGAATTTGTTTTTCCTTTGTAAAATGTTCCATAAATACTCGAAGACACCTGTACCCAGGGGCGTGCACAGGGAGGGGGGAGGGACACCTGTTGGCCCGGGCCGAACTTGAAGGGGGCCCAATATTTTTATAATTAAGGGTGAAATATAGGGGTAAACAATATGGAGAGGGGCCCGGAAAAGTCATTTGTGATGGGCTCCAAAATTTCTGTGCACGCCCCTGCCTGTACCGATAAGGAAAAGTCTTTTTGTTTGAAACATCATAGTTCCTCGGCGGTCTAATGTTAATCAAGTTCAGGTTTGATGAAATTGAAGGAACTCTTCAAATATCGTACTCACATTTAAATCGATTTGTACTTTATTAACTTTGTATATTGTCTCACTTAGTGAATCGGTTTTTATGCTTTTTTTTTGTTTAGTGGTGGTTTTGTTTGGGGGTGGTCTAACTTAGGTTCCAAATAAAAGTTAAGGGTAAAACAATAAATTTCATGCAATTTCCCCCACAAACGATTCAATATAAAACCCATTGATAAACAAAGGCCATAAAACAAAGATTTATACTTTCTAAGCCTATAGTTAAAGAAAGTGCTAAAAATATACATTATTAAGAGTAATGATAATGAAAATTTTGAATCAAGGATTCTCCGAAGCAAACATAAAATTCATTCTAGTGGAATTTTTAATCTTCATCGATAGTGGGGCCATGTGAAGAAACATGCGACTTTTATCGCGAGTTACATGACACTAATTGCGAAACATAAATTACAATTTACAATATTACAATTCTAAAATTTACAATTTTACAAATTTAAACTAAAAGCGATTTTTTTTTTTAGTGACTCGTGCATTTGCTTTCGGAAAGCAAACTTCGATAAGGTTGAACAAATGATGAAGACAATTTTTATTGCACATAGTTACGCATTTAAAAAAGCCTTTCTTCACAGTCATCGGAAGTCTCCGAGACGCTCGCCGTGTTATTTACACCACTAAAAAGCAAAAAATAAATTACTTTTAAATAAAAAAAAACTGAATTCAAAAAATATCCAGGAACTAAAAAAGCAAAAAATAACTGTGATTACACTTACATTCTATTTCCTACCCACACATAGAAATTAAATTTATTTTACAATTCCAGTACAAAAATCAACTAAACTAAACACCGAATTATAAAATAAACACTGATTTAAATTACTATACGATGAATTATTTTAAATATCTAACTAATTATATACGATCTCTTAATTTTTAATAACCTTTTGAAGTCGGGGCCTCCTATAAATACTACCTAATGTAACTGAGTAGGTTTAGTTTTAAAGACTAATTTCTCGTATAGTTAAATTAGTGTTTAATTCAGGATTCGGTTGGTTGTCAGTTTCGTTATGTAGTTGTTTATAGGAGGCCCCGACTTCAAAAGGTTATTAAAAATTAAGAGATCGTATATAATTAGTTAGGTATTTAAAATAATTCATCGTATAGTAATTTAAATCAGTGTTTATTTTATAATTCGGTGTTTAGTTAAGTTGATTTTTGTACTGGAATTGTAAAATAAATTTCATTTCTATGTTTGGGTAGGAAATAGAATGTAAGTGTAATCACAGTTATTTTTTGCTTTTTAGTTCCTGGATTTTTTTTTGAAGGCGGTTTTTTTTTTATTTAAAAGTTTTTTTTTTTTTTTTTTTTTGTAGTGCAGTAAGTTGTGAAATTTTCAAGCAACCTCTTTCCTTTTCTCAAATTCTGTAAGTCCCAGCGGCATGACTGTAAAAATAGAGTGTGGCTTCCTCGTTAAGAAGTGCAGTGTGCAGAACAAAAAACATGTAAATCTTGTTTTTTAGAACACCCAATTGTAATTGTCCTTCTAATTTTGTTCTGTGAATATGAAATTCCTATGTATTACCAATAAAAGTAATAAAAAATGTTCCATTAGTTTCCAGTCATAAAATTTGCATAACTCTCCGACCAAATGCAACTAAGATTTGGTGTTTTTTTTTTTTTTTTTGTCTTTATAATTTTAGCAACCACTGTATTTTGTTAGAGACATGTTACTACACTTGAAGCCCTGAATCAGTAGCTACGATCTAGGGCTTTAACTACACACTCAAGGGTATGACATTTTAAATAATACATTTTTGAAAAAATAAAGTTGATTTCTACTGTTTTATATAATATGTTTATTGTAAATACTGAGAACGGTAGAATATTACTGAAAAAAAAAAAAAAAAACATGTTTCAGTTAACTAAATCATGCGCCTATGCTAATTCCTCTGGTTTACAATCTGGGGTTAAAATAACCCGCTTCGCCCGGTTATATCGACAGTAACGCGGTTCTAAACAGGAAAAGTTCACAACGTCCGCATTCCACGTTCGCGTGCCCAATCTAATCATACCTTAATAGAAACATTATTGAATCATACATTAGTGGCATTTTTAACAAAGAACCCTTTAACTCATTTTTACTAGAAATTTCGCCGGCAGAGGGCTGAAATTGTTAGACGTCAACCATACCATGACGTCTCTTACGCACGAAGAGGCGAGTTCAAACTAGGTACAGGGTCATTCCATGCGAAATGAGCAAATCAGCTGCGGCTGACATGTCACAGATTTCAATGAAAATTTTCATTTAGGTAAACCATGCATATCTATGAGAGAACGCAAAGTATGGAAGTTTAAAAACTGTTTGTTGCTTTGTTATTGAAATTAGAAGTTGATGCTTACGCTGAGCCTAAATTTTCAGAGTTCATTGCTGCCAGTTTGTGACTCAATAACTCCATAAGTTATAAACGTACACTTAAAAAATAAATATTTCCGCATTCTATAAACAAATCTCTATTGGGAAAGAGCAAAGTAAAATTTATTCGGATGTTCTTTTGAATCTGAGATACTAACAAATATTGAAATTTTGCCAATTTACTTCAAGTTTCAAATCACTCTTCTAGCTCTTTTAATGAAAAAATAACAGTAAAAATAATTCAGATTGAAAAACTATCTATAACTAACTATCTGCTCTAATTTAGTAATTGTTTATAAATTTCTTGATGACGAAATCGTACTTTAAAAAATCGAAAATTTCATTTTTTGCTCTATTGCAAAGATCTAAAAGTCCCATTTTTGACTACGAAAATCACTTTTGATGACCTCTAAAAAATCAAAGGTCAAGTAGAGAGAAAAAATTAAGGTGGTTTTAAACATCTTTCATATCCAGCTTTTAGAGATATGAATTTCAAAAAAATTGAAAATAGTCGAGCGCACCCATCCGTCGAACCTGTATGGATTGACCCATAAAACACAAAGAAAATGCTTTTTTCCTGAATTTTATTTTACGTTTGGAAATCAAAAACCAATTTCGAGTTTCTTTCAGCAAATAGTAGAAACACAGCTCTATATCCTTGTAAAATTTTAAAGTTGTCTGAATTTTCCCTCATTTGAATTTTTGTGTCTATGTGAAGGAAAAAAATCATCATTTTACAAAATGTCACTAAGTTTAAAACTGATTTTGAAGACAAAGGAGTTAAAATACAACTTCAAAAGTAAAGTATTTCTTTTATGATACTAAGCACATTATTGGGTATTAATTTCATCAAAGTTAATGCATTCCGTAAAGATTGAGATTAAAAAATAAAATGCTTAATTATGAGAAAATTGAAATATTTTCAGTTTTTGAAACTCGGTTAAAAGTTAACTATAATAACTTTGAAATTTTTACCGAGATCAGGCTAATTACCCTACTCCATAGATTGCAACAACTTATAACTTTTATGTTTCCATTAAATAGTTAATAAGATACAAGCCTTCAAAAATGCAACATTTAGCATTTATGAGAATGCTGTTCAATTTGACCAATTTTCAATCGCATGTAACTATTAAAATAAAAAATTTTAAGCAAAAATATTTTAATATTTTCGTATAGGCATAAAAGGAACCTGTGTACCAAATTGCATAAAAATCTGTTACCATGCGGCCACCACTTTTTTGCGAATTTTGCTCACTTCGTATGGAATGACCCTATAGTCAGTGGATCAAGATGCAACAAATCGACAACGTCCTCATCGTACGATTATTTGGAATGTAAAAGATGTCTCGAATATTCGTTTGGGTTTGAATACTCTCAGCAAAGTTAAATTCCTAGTGCAGTTTCGCATCGAAGAGAGCCCAATCGCCATCTGGACAGGAAACTGGATGTAAAAATTCTCGTGAAATTGGCTATTCGTCGATAGAGGTACCTCACGAAAAGAAAGATACCAGCTCTTGGGAACCCACTAGGTCTGCAAATGGTAAATAATAAGCAATATGCAGCCCCTTGTAAACAACATCTATATGTATAGAAACGGTGGCATGCATATATATGATTCTTATAAAAAAATTCACAGTTTACGTCGGAAATCTGCCAAATTTGGGACAGATCTTTGCCAAGTTCTTAGATGCTCAAGAATTCACATAGAGCGTTTTCGTTCTCTTTTGGAGGGTGACCCCCCTCCCTCAGGCAGGAGTTTTCTTTGAACAAATACACAGTTTATACTTAAAATACACCACCAGCTCAGTTATTCCATCCGAGGACTGCAGTTTCGTGCTTTTTAGCACTCATCAGCCCGGAATAGGAATCACATAAGCTGGAGGTGAAAAACCTCTTAAGGGAGCCAAGAGAGCCGAACAAACTGGTAGCTAATGCAGAATTAGCAAACCAGATGAGCGACCGCAGCAATGGTGCGGTTCAACTCAAAGATTGATGGCAAACCTTAAGAGGTTTTTCACCTCCAGCTCATGTGATTCCTATTCCGAGCTGATGAGTGCTAAAAAGCACGAAACTGCAGTCCTCGGATGGAATAACTAAGCTGGCGGTGTATTTTAAGTATTTCTGCCTTAGTACCGGCTTTAGGGCAGCAACTTACTACAAAAATCTTCAGTTTACGACAGATCTTCGCCTAATTTGGCACAAGGGTCCTTTGATGATCAGAAATTCACATAGAAGGTTTTTCATCAGAAACTCCCAGAAACGAAATGTTTATGCCAATGAATAATAATGACTGAACTTTGAAAATTTAAAAAAAAATCAAAAAAGGTCAAAATTTAAATTTTGAGTCATATAAATTTCAATTTTCTGCACGTTGACGAAACATTCTTTTTTTTTTCTTTTGTTTATGCCTGGTTGTTGAACATGCATCACTTGACACAACTTTTTTATTTTCGAGTAGACCGTGCAACGCAGCTAATCTATACTAATAATATAAAGCTGAAGAGTTTGTTTGTTTGAATGCGCTAATTTCAGGAAATACCAGTTCGAATTGAGAATGTATTTTTGTGTTGAATAGTCCATTTATTGAGGAAGGCTATAAGCTATTTTTTTTAAATAAGATTGGCCGAAATATTTGTTATTGCAAATTAAATGCTTAATTAATTGTTAAGCTCTGTGAATTCCTAATAGATAGCGGGGTAAGTTAACTCATACGAGAGGGCGCTGGCTGACAGTGTCGATAGCTGTGAGGAAGTCACGCGGCTCAGACGCGTGTTGTCTACGCTGTTGTGGTCTGCGAACTGATTTTTAAATGCGGGTTTTTTTTTTTTTTTTTTTTTTCTATATTCAGGTGCATAATTTGATTTTGTAGGATTCTTCCATTGGGCTTTGTTTTCCTTATTTCTTCAACGTTTGTTTTTGTTCTTATAGTTGAAGATAGTAAGATCATCTAAGTAAATAATTTGATTTGTCGTATCATTCAATTATTATTGTTCTTTATAACGTTTTTATTATAGTATTGTTTATTTGGTGAAGCATTTTGAATTGCAGAAAAAAACCCGCTTCACTCGCTAAAGGGCAGGGTTACGGTAGCGTGGTTGCTTGACCCGTCAAACGATGAACTATGCAGTTGAAGGATTATTTTGAGTTTTAAAGCTACTCCTAATCTTTTTATGTGTTTTGGCGCATAGTTTTAAATTCCAAAGAGACTTTAATAGGTTTTTTGAAAAGGTGTGTACGAATTTTAGTTGAAGAAAAATGATCACTTCACATCAGAAGAAGGGGGGGGGGGGATTTTTTTTTTTTTTTACTCAACGGACTTCTTCTAAATTTTTAGCACGGGCATCACCGTGTGGGTACTGCTAGTCTTGAATAAAAAACTATATCGAAGTTTGTCTAGAAGTCAAGGGGGTAAAGGATCGATGCGAAGGCTTATTTCCAACTCGAGTGTGCACGATACCAAACGTGCGGATATCTCGGCGAGACGTGAATCTGCGTCCTCTTTGATAAACTCTATTCAGCGAAGACAAAAGAGAGTGCGATCATTTATCACGTTAATGATATGCAGAAAGTTTCGATTCGGTGGTTAGAGCCAGTGTCGAAAGATTCATTTCAGAAAGTTGGGGGAAAAAAATGATCATTTAACTTTTGCTATCGATTGACCCGATTTACATAGAGAAAAAATGAATTCATTTAAAAAGCGGTCCCCGTACGAGGCTGATGTATGAGGGATCATTTGTGAGACAGGAATGCAGGATCGCGCCTTTGGCCTAATAGATGGGGCGACAGTTCCGTCGCAGTCAGCCATGAAAGCGGCCGCTCAAGCGTTGCCCGTATCCATGGCAACCGAGAAGCCCCGGCGAAGGAGACGAAAGTTTATTAAATGCCGCACTCAATGACGTTGCACTCAAAGCGCCGCTCTCGCGTCAACCGAGGGACGCCATCCTCTCGCCTCAAAATTCGAACTCCCGCACTCATGATACCTTTAATTAGTAGGGTGCTCCACATCCCTTATGAAAGGGACAGTGGACGTAACTTACTTCTCGTTTCTTGTCATTGATATTTTGAGGCACGTGATTTAGGTATGAGACAACTTACTTCTCATTTTTTGCCATTGATATTTTGCAGCACGTGATTTAATGAAAAGGACAGTGGACGTTAAGTTACTTCTCACTTTTTGTCATTGATATTTTGAGGCACGTGATTTAGCTATGAGACAACTTACTTCTCATTTTTTGCCATTGATATTTTGCAGCACGTGATTTAATGAAACGGACAGTGGACGTTAAGTTACTTCTAAGTTTTTGCCATTGATATTTTGTTGCACGTGATTTAGTAAAGAGACAGCGAACGTAAACTTACTCTCATTCTTTTGCCATCGATATTTTGTAGCACGTGATTTCTTAAAGGGACAGTGGACGTTAAGTTAGACGTAAATCTACTTCTCATTTTTTGTCTTCGATATTTTGTAGCACTTGATTTGTTAAACTGGCAGTGGACGTTATGTGTCATGTTTTTGTCATGGATACTTTGTATTACGTGATTTATTAAAGGGACAGTAGAAGAAAACTTACTTCTCATTTTTTATATTCAGAATTGTGTAGCACTTATGCTATTACAGGGACAATGGACGTTAACTCTCTTTTTTTCATTGATAATTAGTAGCACGTAATTCTACTTCGTTCTCAGTTTTTGCCATCAATATTTTGTAGCACTTGATTTATAAGAGAAACAATGAACGTTAACTTACTTCTTATTTTTTGTCATTGATATTTGATAGTACATTTTTGATTAAACGAACAGTGGACGTTACTTCACTTCTCATTTCTAGCGCGCTTTTATTAGCTTCACTTGTATGTTTGTGAGTAACTCTCCTTTGGACTAAGAGCTAGTGGCTTATTACTGTTAGTACATTCCACCACTTAATGAGCGTTCGTGGCCGAGCGGTCCAAGGCGCGGGTCTTCGCTGACGTCCACCTCTGTCAATCATTGGGTGTGCGTTCTAATCCCGTCCATACCAAAATTAAATTTATAATCTTGCAACTCAATTTTCGCCCACATTTTTTGATCGGATTCTTTTAAAATTTGAATGCAACCTGAGACCCGAAGACAATGCAATATTCTATAATCAAATTAATTTATTAACGATAAGTTATTAGTTTATTCAAATTAACACGTTTTTATTAGCTTAACTTGTATGTTTGTGGGTCCAACTTTCCTTTGGACAAATAGCCAGTGGCTTATTAGAATTACTTACAACGTTCAAATCAGAGCTGCGGAGTGTAACAATGATTGCACATGAATTTACCAGAAAGCATTCAAAATGTCTGATGCAAATAATGCAATAGAATACTAAGATAAATTCCAATATAAAATAATAGTCTAAAAAAACACGCATTTGTAGAAAAATGAACTAAAAAGTAAAAAATATAATAATAGTTTAAAAAACTAAAAAAACACGCTTTAGTATCAAAATGAATTAAAAAGTTAAAAGTAATCTTTGGATGACAAATACATAAAGTAATTGACCAAACAATTTTACTGTAATAGAAAAAAAAAATCGTGGGGAGCTTCTTATCAGTCGTCTTAAACCTTACACTTGTTATCCATGCAAAAATGTAAATAGGCCCCACGTTTTTTTTATTACAGTAAAACTAAGTGTTTGGTCAATTTCTTTTATATACTTGTCATTAAGAGATTATTTTTAACTTTTTAGTTCATTTTGCTACTAAAGCGTGTTCTTTTAGTTTTTTAAACTATTATTTTATTACTACTCATATTTGTAGCATGTGACTTATTACAGAGACAGTGGACACTACCTTACTTCTCATTTCCTGTTACTGATATTTTATGGTCATGATTAATTAAAGAAGCAAAGTATATAAACTTCTCATTTTTTGTCATTGATATTTTGTAGCGTATGTCTTATTAAAAGATACAATGTATTTTAACTAACTTCTCGTTTTCTGTCACCGGTATTTAGTAGTATATGACTTAATAAACGGACAGTGAACGTTCCTCAATTCTCCTTTTTGACACTGATATTTGTAGCACGTAACGTATCAAAAGGACAGCGGATTTTCACTTGCTTCTCATTTTTTGTCTTTGATATTTTGTAGTAGGGGAACGGGGGCACATGTGAGCACAAATCACATAGAAACATGGCATGTTTTACTAGGAAAACGTCAGGCAAAATATCTTGAAAACTTCTCCAGTAATGTATTTTTCACGTGAAAACATATTTTAACTAACTAATAAGCTAAACTTAATTATTGCAAAACATTACATGAACATTCAAATAAATTCATGACAGTTTTTTTTTAATTAAGAATTCTTTATCTTTGAAAATTAGCTCTAAGGTAGATGACTGGGCACTTGTGAACACATCATGTAGGGGCACATGTGAATAGTTTCCATATCCTTTCCGTAATATAAATATTAGTGTAGTGTGATTATTAGTCTCAAAAAAGGTGTAAAGATTTATAATTATTATTTTGCAAAAATCGGTTTATTGTTAATTATTACTACATTATTATAAGTTAATTATTTATTTATTTCATTACTTTTTATTTTTAAAATTCTTTTGTTACTAAATAGATGGCCAACAATTTAGTGTTATATATTGATGTATTGCTATATTTACAAGAAAAAAAAGACAAAATATTTTCCTTTAATTAGACACTGAAGTTTAAAATAATTTTAAAATTCATCATCATATTCTGTATGAAACTTAAACGCACTCTATAACAAGAATAAATTTTGCGTTATAAGACAATACAAAGAATTTGTTGTAAGATTTTTCCTTGGTCGATTCGGTGATTAGAACATGCTGCGAAACTTTAAAATTTGACAGTGAGCAGAGTTTTATAATTCGGAAAAAATATTTTCTAATAGACAGTTACTGTACAATTTAAATTGGCACAGCATCGGTTACAAACCCTTCAATGAAATTAGTATATACGTATATGATTCAAATTAAAGAAATTTCCGTTCAAATATGATGCCTCTGTCTTTTCCAATCGCGTTCATATGTGCCCCAGGCTTGTTCACATGTACCCCCCTACAGGGGCACATGTGAATAATTAAAGAAATTTCTTTGAACATTAAATAAAGTAGATAAATATTTTTTAAAAAATCTAAAAAAATCCACGACACAAAGAAAAGACTATTTAATCATGGGTCACTTTTGCTCTGAGAAATCGATAATATTTTTTGAGAAATTAAGAGTTGAAAAAAAAATTGTTCACATGTGCCCCATTTCCCCTAAATGGCTTATTAAAGGGACAGTGAACATAATCTGACTTATCCTTTTTGTCATTAATATTTCGCAGCATATGATTGAAAGTTAACGTTACCTTACTTCTCCTTTTTTGACATAGATATTTCGTAGCACGTGGCTTAAACAGTTAGTAGACGTTAACTTATTTCTGTTTTTTTTTTTTTTTTTTTTTTTTTTTTTTGAGCAATCACGATTGCTTATTGCTTTCATTTGACTGTTTTTGGCGTCCTATCATTTTATTTTCCCACCGCCACTTTCCACACCATCACCGTCGACCGGCTCCTCACAATGCTGCTCCTATGGCGAAAGCCGTCTCCAGGTTGCATCCATGTCCCTACACACACGCGCATACCTACACAACTACACACACACACGCATACACACACAAACACATATACACACATACGCCTACACACATACACACACATATGCATACATACAGACACCTACACATACACAAAAACACACAGACATACGCACAAATACCCACACATTCGTGCCTACACACACATACACATACCCCCCCCCCACACACAAACACTCATACACACAACTACCCACACACTTATGCTAGCACACAGACACAAACACACATGCCTACACACACATACACATACCTCTACACACATACACATACCTCTACACACATACACATACCTCTACACACAAACACATACCCCCCCACACACAAACACACACGCCTACATACACACACTCGTGATTGCGAAAAACATAATTTGAATTCAAGATGTCAAAATTCAAATTAATTTTTTTTTATTTATTTATTTATTTATTTATTTTTTTTTTTTTTTTGTGACTAACTTCTCATCTTTTGAAATAATTATTCTAAAACTTTTATTCTGCCTTTAATTGCAAAAAAAAAAACTTTTTACTGACTTGTTTTCTTTCAATACAAATGCAACAGGCAATGGTATTCTACAGTTTAGATTCACTTTCAGAAAAAAAGAATTCAACTCACCCTGTTTGCTGATTGTAGAATTCAAAAGTTAACTAAGCACGGAAGTTACACAGCTTACTCTATAAAATATCACCAGATTCAATGTCACTGTCTATTTTACTTTCAAAATAACTGTAACGGGGGGGGGGGGGCAATGTAAAACATAAAAAATATTGGGACTAAGGGACATTTTCCCTCTCAAGCTGTTTTGTAACTTTATTTATTTACGTACTAGCTGCATTTCCCGGCATTGTACAATCTTCCTCGAATATAAAAGTTGTGTCAAATGACGCATGTTCAGCAACCAGGTTTAAATAAAAGAAAAAAAAAGTGTAAAACTTAACTTCAAGGTGTAAAAAAATAAGTAATTGCATGGCTCAAAATTTAAATTTAAGACCTCCTTGAATCTTTTTTTATTCAAAAATTCAGTTACTGTTATTATTAGGCATAAACATTCCATTTCACTGATTTACGGTGAAAATCCCATAAAGGATTTTCACCATATATTTTCACCCCAATGAGAGGAGTCTCCTCCCTCATCGGAGGAAAAAAAAAACATATAAATTCCTGAGCAACAAAGAACTTCTGTCCCTAGTTTGGCAAAGATCCCGCGCAAACTGTGTATTTATGTAAAGATACCTCCCCGTGAGGTGTGCCCCCCCCCCCCTTCATGGCGGAAATAAAGCAACCTATGTGAATTCCTGAGCATCAGAAAACTTCTGTGCGAAAGTTGGCGAAAATTCGACGCAAACTGGATTTTTCTAAAGAGCATACACATAATATATACGCACAAAAAGCTTCAATTTTTTATGTATATATAGATTTTTATGTAAGAGATGTAGTATAACTGACAATCTACACTAATGTTGCATTTCAGAACAATCTTAAATCACATTTTAACTCCTAATAATGTGAAGCCATCACAAGTAATATTATCTAGTTTTTTTCCGAAGAAAAGTCTTTATAACTTATGTACAAACTAATGATACTTGATTACACGCAATTAAGGGGAGAATCAACGAAAGAAATGTTTAATTGATGGTAATTATTATAATTGATGTAAAACATTTCAATGTCTCGGACATGATTCGTACCTTTTTCACAACTATGACCCTTATTTTTCACTGAACACGATAGTTTTACTGATTACAGTATTTACTATTACTTTTTCTTTCTTTTTTTTCGGGGGGGGGGGGGTCTTAAGGATTGCGTTTTCTTGGTACTTATTACTTTTGTATGTGCTTAAACCCTATACGTAACTTTTAACGCTTAGCTACCGTAATTATAAATGATTAAATCATACCTCATTTAAAAACTTCTTACACCAAAGATATTTGAAGAAATTCATTTAGCGTATGTTTTTCATTTTTATTTTATGTGCTTTAAAACTTTATTTTAAAGTTTATACTAGAGCATGACATTTTTTACTAGTATATTTTACATTACAATATGCACATTTATTGCTGCATAGATAGTTTTTCTCCTTGTAGATTCCAGCATGTGTTATTCCAGCTAAACAAATTCTGCAGAAAATTAGCAAAAACATTTTGGTTGCATTTGGAACACGGAATATACAAAAAAAAAACTACGGATTTTTTTAAAGATTATTTCTGAAAATGCGTTCCAAATGTAAACAGTAGTTTTGAATATTTTCTACAAAAAAATTAATCTGCTGATTGTTGTAGATTTTTTCTGCAAAATGCGTTTTAAATATACCGATAATTTCTGCATATTTTTTTACAAAAGTAATCGGCAATTCTTTTTTCGCAAAATATGTGTGTTCCAAACACACATAAAATTTTTGCATATTTTCTAAAAAAACTATCTGCAGATTCCTTTTGCAGACAATTTTTTTTTACATTTGGAACAAAAGAGAAGAAAACTGAGAAAGGGACTGAAATTTATGCAAACTTATAAATTCTTGAAGCACGGAGTAATCAACTACAGATCATAAAATGTCAAAAAAAAAAGAGAAAAAAATGAGAGCGTCTAAAAAATAATAATAATGATAATAAAACAATATATCTAAACCTGGCTGAAATCCTTCATAGAGAAAACTAATTTGCCAAACAAATGCAATTTTTTAAACTGATTTAATGGTTTTGATTTACTGTTTTAAAAGTTAAGGTAAAAGAAAAGAATAGTTTGAATTTTAAGCCATTTAAACTAAACAGGAAAACATGTTTAGTCATTGTTAGTGTTGATCATGAACATTTTGGAAAAATGAGGGTTGAACCAGGAAGAATGTTTATTTATCTCCTTTGTTTGAAGAGTTGATCATAACACTTTGCCGGAATAAAAGTTGACAAAATTTAATCCCCATATCATTAAATACTCCTTTCGATGACATTCATTGTAGCCGCCAAGGATAAGAGGATATTAATTGAATCACAGTTTCAATTTAATTATAGTTCAATGTAGTACTAGCATTCCTCCTCGTATGTTACGATCTAATGCTAAATGGAATGACGAACTCAAATTCTATTAAACCCCGTCATGCATCTTCTCGGCGAAATGGACAAATAACTTGAAGCGAGCAATGCAAAATGGCATAAAAGTTTCTCATTCGAAAAGCTTCGAATCATTTAGAGTTTATATGCGATTTAAGATAGGGATCAAATGCAACAATAATTTATATTATATAATTTCTAATAAAATAAAGTTACAACACTACTTGAGAAAAAAAATTTCCATATTTTTTTAATACTGTCCCGACATTTTCTATGTTTCGTATTGTCCACTCCGTTGCAGTCATTTCGGCAATAAAATAAACAATGACATTGAATCTGGAAGCATTTTAAAGAAGAGTAAGTATAGTATGGCTCTGATGAGATGAACATGACCTGGACAATGTTCTTCCCTTTTTGGTGTAAAGGAGGAAGGCCTGAGCTAAGTTAAGTTACTTTCGTGGTAGTTTTGAAAACGTATTCCAACTGAAATCTGCACCAGTAACACATCCTCATTATTCTGAGTTGCCAAAAACAAATAAACATTGTAAACGACATAGCTCAACTTATTAGAGAACACTGTCGTACAATTTATTAGAGCCGCACTATAGCACAACTTCTGCCCTTAGCTTCTTCGAATTAGACAGTCAACAAACCATACGATTCCAATTATATTGTACTACATAGTTAATTTAAACGTTTAAATGATTAATCTATTTCATTTGTTTTAATGATAGATATTTCCCTCATTATATTGCATACAGATTACGTTTTAGAATCATCAATGTAATTACAATTCAATGTAGAACTAACATTTCATCAAGTACGCTGCAGTCTATCGCTAAATAAAACAAGGGGTTCAAATTACATTAATTAAACCTCATACGTTACCTGAATGTAAAGGAAAAATATCTAGAAACGAGAAAAGAAAAATAGACTAAAGGTTTATGAATCGTATAGCAAGCAAACTCTGTAGTAGAAATGGGGAAACTTGGACACCTCACATAAATTAGACAGTGAGTAAAGGAGGCCACAGATGCTGATAAACCTATAAATGTAATTTTTATGTAATTTAGGTTTATCAGTTTATGGCTTTGTATTGATGTAATAATAATAATTTTGAAAAACATTAAATTGCTTATTTAATATTTAACATGAAAAAACGCGATACATATTCTTGTTTGTACTCAAGTGTAATTTACTTGACACAATTTTATTGAAAATACTATATGTTTAAATACAATGTTAAACACAAAAATAATATGGGAAAAGTGTTTTTAAAAAAAGTTTCAGTGATTTTATCATATTTTGAAAAACATCGTAAAAATAATATCAATATCATTATTTTTTAAGTCTATCACGTTACCTCAAAATAATTTTAAAATCTGATTAACAATTGAGTGAGATATTTGCTTGTGTTTCTTGTTTGAAAGCAATAGAACATTACTGTAGTACTTGACATCCGGCCTTAAATCTGACAATAGCTCGACGCGAACAGGCGTCATACTTTGAACATAATCAGGATTTATTTATATGAAACAAATTATAATATATTTTCAAATTGTCTCACTTTTGATAGTAAAATATAAATTGTTACAGTGCCGTGGCAAGGTAAAGCGCAGTATCTGTAGAAATGAGTTTTCGAGACACAGTCAAATCTTGATTACTTGAAGTCCCAAGGGACCGGCAAAAACACTCGAGTAGTTCGAGTTATGGGAAATTTCCACAACAGTCTAAAGAGTTTGAAACCTGATAAACACTTCGAGATAAAGGGATATTCGAGTTATAAGCTTCGAGTTATTGAGATTCGTTTGTATTCGAAAAAACGCGTTTTGGAGACCGTACTAAGGAAAATGTTAGAATTTGTCCTTTTTTTTAGGGGGGGGGGGTGAGTGTACTTTATTTTTAACGTAAACCAAATAAGCAAGCTTTTACGATAAAGCTTAAGTAGGGTAGACCGCGGCACGTTTACGCGGATTATTTTCAATGAATTTTCTAATTTTTATGTTTTAACTTAGGAAATTTTAGACATTGCTGTTTTATGAAGCAGTTAATGGAGTCTAAATTAGTATATTCAGTTGTTGCTGAGTTAGTGTTTTTACAGTTAAAAAAATATATTTAAGTCCAAGCCGGTTGCGTAAACTTGCACGGGGTACGTTTGCACATATTTATTTTGACACCTAACGTAGTTCCTGTTAGTTTTTTAAACATAATATCTTACCATTGTTAAAAAAAAAAAAGCAAATTTATTACAGACTGAATAGTGTATGAAGTGAAAGCTGAAGGGGCATGAAGACGTTACATGATTGTAAGCTATAAGATACGAATGTGCAACTCAATTAAAAATTTTATGGTAATTTTCAAAGCTAAATAGCCGGAAAATACTAAAAAGGTTTGAGACAGTTCGGAGCGAAAAAAAGTGCCAGGGGCAAGTTTAAGTAAGATACAGTAAGGACGTGCGTAAAGGTGCTCCAACGTCAACGCGTAAGTTTGCCCCGTCGCCACGTTTGGATTTATTTTTATCGTGCAAAAAAAAAAAAAAAAAAACTAATAACATTACTGTTCATGCAAATGTAATTCTCAAAAAAGGAAAAAATTCTGCTAATTTTTATACGTTTGTTCTTTCTTAACGAAGTATTAATTATTCACAATAAGCTTAAAAACGTTCAACTCAAAATTTACTCAACTTGGTAAAAAACAGATTCTTCTTTCTGCATGCTAGACTGAAGCTCAAAACATTGTGAGAATATTTGCTAGGGAGCATCATCAATCTGTTATGACTCTTTGCTCTCCAGTTAAAACACGTGTTGAAAAAAGGGGACAGCGAAAATGTGCCCCATGCGTAAACCTGCCTCGGTCTACCCTACAATAGATGACATAAAAGCAAAAAACTAAAAATTTCAAAATCTTATAGTAATTGCATTTTACCTTACCACGGCAGTACAAAAGTTACATTGTATAAAAGTCGCTCATGAACATCGAGGAGAAGCTGCATGTTCAAAACCTCTGGTGTATTATAATACTCAAAATGAATTTTTTGAAATATTTTAACCACATTTCTTGACATAAAAAGGTAAAAAAAATCTATTTAATTCTTCGATGGCAAAACAACGGCTTGAAATTTTGATTGTGGGCAAGTAAGTCACTTAAATGTGGGCTGTCCATATAATGACGCCACCATTTTTACTTCCTTTTACAAAAAATGAAGTATTGTATTCGCGAAAAAAATTTCACTTAAAAATCGGCCTTAGTTTCCATTTTGCTCGCCCCTGAATGAATGTTGAGTTTTTTTTTTTTTTCAACCCGATTACACGTGGATAAGTGTCTAAGAACGTATAGATCCCTGAAATATCCATTTTGACAATCCCCGAGTTAATTACAGCGAGTTTTCTCGTGACGTCCGTATGTACGTATGTGCATATGTATCTCCCATAACTCAAAAACGGTATGTCCTAGAAAGTTGAAATTTGGTACGTAGACTCCTAGTGGAGTCTAGTTGTGCACCTCTCCTTTTGGTTGCAATCGAGTGTTTCTCAAGCCCCTTCTTTTGCCCCTTTTTGGGAGGAAATCATTGTTAATTTCGATGCAAACTCAAGTGGTGTTATAATTTGGCGGACACTTGGCGATATGTATCGCCAGTCTTTTGGTTGCCAAGTTTTGTTGGCAACTTGGCACAAATTTCGCGATTTTTATTTTATTTATTTATTTATTTATTGAGCAATCACGATTGCTTATTGCTTTCATTTGACCGTCCTTGATGTTACGGTTCCTTTTTCAGCTTGGACCAGGGGACCACCGCGGCTGTCCCCCGGTCCTGAGCTATCCGCTTCTCCTGGTCGAGGCGTCCATGTCCTACACACACGCACGCTCACACACATACAAACACACGACTTCACACACATACACTACGCACACGCCTACGTGCATACACACAGGTCTACGCACACACACAAGCTTACACACACACACAACTATGCACACGTAACTGCACAGAAGGAGGGGCAGGCTTGGGGGGAGTGAACTCCAATGAGTAGGGTCCTGTCCTAACTGCGAAAAACATAATTTGAATTCAAAATTTCAAAATTCAAATTATTTTTTTCTTTTTATTTATTTTTTTTTTATTTATTTATTTATTTATTTATTTTTTTTTTTTTGAGCAATCACGATTGCTTATTGTTCTCATTTGACTATTTTTGGCGTTACTATCATTTATTTTTCCCACCGCCACCCTCCGCACCATCACCGTCGACGGGCTCCTCACGATGCTGCTCCTATAGCGAAAGCCGTCCCCAGGTTGCATCCATGTCCTACACACACGCGCATACATACACAACTACACACACACGCACACACACATACACACACAAGCACATACACACGCGCATACATACAGACACCCACACATACACACAACTACCCACACATTCATGTCTGCACACAGACACAAACACATATGCCTACACACACATACACATACCCCCCCCCCACACACACATTCATACACACAACTACCCACACACTTATGCCAGCACACAGACACAAACACACATGCCTACACACACATACACATAACCCCTACACACAAACACATACCCCCACACACGCCTACATACACACACTCGTGATTGCGAAAAACATAATTTGAAGTCAAGATGTCAAAATTCAAATTAATTTTTTTTTTTAATCTGGTTTTAATTTAGCCTCTACTGGTGATATTTAGAGAGTTAACTATTGAATCACATTAAAATTGCCAATAATGGGGATATAACATTAAGTTGGTGTAAAAGGAAGTGATGTGATGCACACATCAGCTCGTTTTAAAACAAATTTGACTCCCTTCCCCCTTTGTCTCAAAACGTCACACTTAAACTTACCTCCATCCCTTCTCTTGTCACATTTCACGTTGTTTTTCATAGGCAGCTTGTTATAAAAACGTGCGATGTCACACTTCTTGCTACCTCCTCTCCCCTTTGTCACAAACGATCACAATTTCTTAACCCCTCTCCCTTCTCAAAGAGTGACTTCATTTATGAACAACCATATAGTTTCTAAAACAGTGAGTTGATTACTTCAAGTAATAAATCTTTAAAAGAAAAAGTACTTACCTAAATGTTGTGTCATAGCATTTATGAATAAACGCTCATTTTTATAATTAAAAAACAGGAGTTATAACCTTCAAAATTAGATTTGTTCTTATTTTTTGATACTTGCTTGTATTATATTCTTTATTGTTCATTTTAAAGATGTCCCCCCCCCCTCCAACACTTGAAGATGTTTCAGAAATATCGATTTAAACATTCGCAGAAAAAAACTAATAATCGTGAGTTCAAAGTAAAAAAAAGATCATTTTACTTTAGGAATTTTTCAGCTCATACAATGCATTGTTTACGCTAAATATATAGATGAATGGTCTAAAGCAGAGGACGGGGAATAACATACATTGATTCTGTAGTTTTTTTTTCTTTTTATGTCATAAAACGAAAGACAATTGCTTTTGAAATAATTTATTTATTAATGTTTTAGAAGTAATTTACTTAATTACTTTTATTAGGTGTTTTTGCTTTTACAATAATTATTCACACCATAGCCTCGAGACAGTTGACACGCGTCTGTTTCTTGCAACTGTTTTTATTTTTCCCAGCTGACTCACTCGTGTCTGAAGATGTTGTTGACATGATATTTGCTTTGACACTCCCCCAAACGGTCAACGCTTTTACCACACAGTGGCATCATCTTACGCGAAACGAAACAATTTATGCTGCTTAGAGGGAGAACTGCTAACCATTTGGGCATGTTTAATCTCACTTTTTTCTCCTGAGGCTTTTTAATGTGTGTGTCTGTGTTATGCTTTTTACGACTTTCACTTATTCAAAATAAATCCCCGCTCCCCTCTAAAAAATGGCAAATGGTATTTTCACGCTCTGAAAAAACTATAACAATATTCCTGGATGTGAAGATGGGTAAAAACTTCTTTAAATAATCAGTAAAAAAACAAAGTAAAAATCTTTATATTAAGGGGAGTCAGTCCCCTAAATACTTTCAAAAATTCGATTTTTTGTTTTTTATATATTTTGAAACTATTTCAATACCTTTTTAATGATACAAACTTCTTGATCGTGCTCATATTAGAAGTAATTTAAAATACGCTTTAAAAAAAAATGCAAACCTATTTTGATGAGGTATGATTTTTCCCTTTAAACTGCAATATCTCGAAATGGTATTTTTGAAACTAAATGTTCCTTTTTCTCAGAAACTAAATTGTGTTAGGCTTTGAAATGTTTACCACCTATTCCATACATCTGATTGCATATACCGAAGTTAGTTTTTTCTCATATTCGAAAAATATTTTTTATAGAGCTGATTTCGTGTTGAAAATTGCATTTTTTGAAGAAAAAAAAATTTGATTCTGAAATTTTGAATTCAAATTATGTGTTTCGCAATCACGAGTTGCGACAGGACTCGTGGAGACTCATTGGAGTTATTGTTTCTAGAAACGGCTTCTTTCCCCCCAAGCTTGCCCTTCCTCTTGGGCGGTTACGCGCGTGCAGGTGTGTGTGTGTGTGCATAGACCTGTGTGTATGCACCGCGTAGGCGTGTATGTGTATGAAGGCGTGTGTGTGTATGAGCGTGCGTGTGTGTAGGACATGGATGCCACCGACCAGGATTACAAGAATTTGGGGAACAATACTCAGAACCGGAGCAGCCGCGCCTGCAGAGGACGGTGGGCGGTGATGCTGCACAGACCCTTGGTCCAAGCTGAAAAAGGCACGGACACCAAAGACGGTCAAGTGAGAACAATAAGCAGTCGTGATTGCTCAAAAAAAAAAAAAAAAAAATACAGTGACTTACACATTAGAATTTTTTTTTTAACTAAACTTTCTTTCAATAAAATTTCACTTCAGTATAGAGAAAAGAGTCTGCTTAAGGTACAGAAAAAATTTCATAATTGTAACTTTAATAGATTTTTAGAAAAAGGATACATGAACCTGTGCAAATTAACATTGACGGTATAGGGGGTACTGACTCCCCTTAAAAAAATGAAAAACAGTTGTTTTACGTTCAAAACACCAAATCCAATCCAAAGATGTAATAACTGTTTTTTTCTTGCACTGTTAAAGTTTCTTCAGATTTTTTTTCAGCGAATACCGCCAACTTGGCGGTCAGTTTTGTCGCCGAGGCACCGCCGAAGAAAATGGTGTAAAACTAGTTTCTCTACCTGCGAAGTGTTAGTGGAAGGAAAACAACTTGTCCTCGCTACATAATTGTCCAAGATTTAACCCATAACAAACGCGTCGTATCCGTTTTTCCTTTCTGAGTTTCAGGGCATTTTTAGAAGAAATAAATAAATATGTAGATACGGGCATAAAACTGTGCAGTTTTGTTAAATTATTTGTTGGCTGTTGGTTTATTGAGCATTAAGTCATAAAGCTCAATACCATTTCTTATTACATATTACGAAGTAGTTTACTTGCATGTGCAATATTTAATTACATGTATAGTTTCTGATGTATAGTGCGTTGCTAAGCACAGAAGTCGTATGCACTTTTTATTGAGCTACGGTCACTAGGTTGTTCTTTGTCATACATTTCACCAAAATGCAAAGTTTTATGGTCATTTGCCAGTAGGAAATATTTTTTAAAAAATTCCGAAAAAAGTTTTATCTGTATCAAATACTTGGAGACACAAACACTTTTAAAGAAATTTACTCATTATGAACTCAGCTGCAGATACGATGGTATAGATATGACATATGCACTGCAGTGCTAAGCGCAAAAGTCGTATCTGCACTTTTTATCAAAATTGAGTTACGGTCACCAAGTGATTCCTTCTCACATATTTTGCCTAAATACAATGTTTCATGATCATTTGTGAATGAGAAATTTTTTTTTAATCTGAAAAAGTTGCATCCGGATCAATCCATACAGCTTTGACGAATGGATGTGCCCCACCATTTTTAATTTTTTTGAAACTCATATCTCTAAAAGCTGCATGAAAGATGTTTGAAACCATTTTGTTTTCTCTAAACTGTATCTTTAATTTTTTAGAGGTCATCAAAAGTGGTTTTCGTAGTCAAAAATGGGACTTTTAGACCTTTGCATTTTAGTTAAAATCCATTTGAATTACATTTATGGTAGTTAATTTTACGCTTTGATGTTAAAGTGCATAAGATGACAGTCTTACCTGATGAGTTACGTGGTTGTAACTTACTAATTAAAGTAATAACAACAGGTTAAAGTTCAAGGTCAAATGTAAAAATTTTACTCATTTCACAGGGGAATAACACAAAATGAAGTATGGCAAAAACTAATCACTGGAACCACGTTAAATAGAATATGTAACTGTTGCTGTGTGTTTGTTTACCCTTTATATGAGTAATATATTATACTGAAAAAAACATATTGTAAGTATGAAAATAATTATTTAATTTCATAGTTTAGAAATATTTGGACATGAATGAGTAGTTTATATTTGATTGACAGCTTAAGTAGTTAATTTATATATTATTTACTGATGACTGTACTGACAATCTACGCACACAAATTTTCAATACATACAAACATACTCTCTGTACATTAACTTACGTAACTTGCCTAAACACATGCAAAAACATTATCTACATAGTTGGAAGGAAAAAAGTGCGTTTTTCATTTCTTGCTTGATTGTAGTTTTAAGAAAATGAACTCACACAGTAGTATTACAGTTCTGATGGTGACACAGTATGCGGCGTACTGAAATACTATACTCAAATACACTACAAAAATAGAAATATTTTTGTTAATTTATGTAATCACGAACTGGATGTCAACTTGAGAACTGAATGGTATTTCTATGCAATATCACATGCTAATGGAGAAAGTAACGGAATCAGAGGAACCGTAAAAAGAATTGATTTTAAGACTAGCAAAGAACTTCTAGAAGTAACATTTTAATTCCCACAGAAATGCACACATTCTGCATTTTTCTACTAAACATTGTATGTATCTTTGTGAGCAGCACTCAGTATATTAAACTGGATGAAAAAATGCTGCAAGAAAGGTTTGACTCTGCAAGTAAAATTCCTAATACAGCATCTAATCACTGCTTTATGCTACCCTATTCAAATATTATCACAGTGAAATTAGTGTCCAGTAGCAATAGGAGTAGCAATGAAGAATAGTGTATTACTAAAAAGACTAGCAAAAGAAAATGCCCATTATTGTCAAAAAGGTTTTTACCTACTTTGTGTGGATCACTAAATTTAGAACCCCTGTGATTATCTTGGTACTGTTTTAAAGTATGAAACTATGAATGTGCCTTGGAAAAGCATTTCAAAGCGCCATATACTTGAGTCACCATTACAGCTGCAGGACTACTAGGTGAGTTCATTTTCTCAAAATTACACTCAAACAAGAAATATAAAACACATTTTTTTAATGCTAAGTTCAGTATATGTAATGTTTTTGCATATGTTTATGGCAATTTAGATAAATGAATGTACAGAACGTATGTTTGTGTGTATTGAAAATTTGTGTGTATTGAACATTTGTGTGTGTAGATTACCAGTATAGTCTATAACTAAACTACTTAAACTGCCAATCAAGTATGAACTACTCATTCATGTCCAAATATTTCTAAGTTACCAAATTAAAAAAATTATTATTTTTTTATTTGCTATATGTTTGCTATATGTAAAAAAAGAGAGACAATATATTAATTTATAAAATTTGATTTGCAGAAATTTTTTTCTGAAAGCGAGGAATTGTCTTTTATTTCCATTATACAGTCTAAGGATAGGTTCAGTTAATCTTTACTAAAAATAAGAAAAAAACTTACAGTTATGAACACACAAGGAAAAAGTAGATTTTTTGTAGCATTAAACTAACTTTAATGCATATGATTGTAAGTATATGCAAAATACTACACTACGCTTACAATCAAAATATTAACCGCATTACGTAACACCAAAGGAAAGAACAGAGCAAGATTTTGGATTAAAGAAAAATAAAAGAAAAAAACACAGGAAATTTCATGTGTAAGTCATATTACAGTACACAGAGCTTCATGCGAAACAAAATTTCTGGCATTCGTAAGGATTCATTGGAAGATCGTGCTTGAAATTCTTTTAAAGCTTCGAGTAAATGAAGCAACTTCTATTGGCTTGAAATTCTCCCTAATAAAGTTATAAAATGTTTCATACCAAATGTTTCAAAAGACTTAACAGTTTTCTCTCAGAAACGTTTAAGCTATAGAAGCAATAATATAGTTTCAACTTCCGAGTTCTTAACGTTATACATGGAAGGTTAAAATAAATGACGCAATATAGTAAAAATCTTCGAGTAGTCAAAGCTATTGAGGGAATGTGGGGTAAACTGAAATAACGAGGCAAAGTGAAATGGCAAAATATTTTACTGTGCTTGTGCGTCACCTATGTGGAAGTATTTTAACTATGTTACTAAAGATGTTTATTCCATGTAAAAAAAGAAATCCTCTGAAGATAAAGGCACCTGATAATACATTCCCTTTAAAAAAAATTAAACTGTTATTGTAATATTTTGCAGTATGTTTTTGCAGTGCTTATTAAATTAATATAAACCTTATTTTTAATTAAATGTTTTGTCCCCAAGTGGATGGGGGCAAAATGAAACACTTCATTTCGTTTATTCATTCACTCAATTATTCACTATTGTGTTCATTCACTATTTAATTCACTTACATTCCTTCATTTAAAATTTCATTTGTTTATTTTTCATTCACCTATATTCTTATTCATTGACTATTTCACGATTTTTTTCACCCCCCCCCCGATCTGCTAATTCTCATAACATTAATCAATTAACATACTTATTTACTTGTTTATTGTTTACTAACTATTGATTTATTCATTAATTATTTTAGTTATTCATTCATTTCGTTAAAAATGTGTTTTAATATATATATATATATATATATATATATATATATATATATATATATATATATATATATATATATATTAGGGTGGTCCTTATTTTTGAAAGTGCAGATATTTTACGCGACGCCCCCTCAATTTGTTCCATTGTACAAATAAATGATCCTTGCAAAATTTAAAGTCAATCCATGAATATTAACACGTGTCCCTAGGGCCCCCTTTTTAGAGTTTCGAAGAAAAAATTGCAGATTTTCTCATTTTTATGTAAAAATATTCTAACGTTTTATATTTAAAGTAATTTTGAACCTCAATAGGTGCTACTACTTCCAGATTGACCATTCTCTCACTTTCATTCTGTAAAATTTAACATGTTACAGAGAATAAAATGTACACCAATGGCCTTGGGTCAAGCGTACCGCTCTTCTGCGCTTGTTCCAACCAAGCGGCAGGGGAACGTTTCTTCCCATCAAGATGGGCACAAGGGATTCTATAGTCCAGTGGTTGGAAAAACTACATTTATTTTGTAGCGAACTACAACTACAACTACTTTATTACAAATGTAGTTAACTACAACTACAACTGCTTTTTTCAAAATGTAGCAACTACAAACTACTTTTGAAAAGTAGTCGCTACTTCGTTACTTTTTAAAAAATAAATAAATGAAAAGCATTGGATTTAAAATGTGAAAGAATTCAACCTTCAAATTTTTAATTCTTTCCTGACAGTGAATTTTTAATTCCAGAAGTACAGCTCGGCTACTTGAAAATGTAAATAGATGCAGGTGAAATTTGATTTAAATTTTTCACAGTCATACATATACATAAAATTGATATAGGTGAAGAAAGACATATTTTAAACAAGAGAGAAAATTTTTAATTTCCGTTATAGGAGTTTATTTTATATGAACTTATATTCTGTAGGAGCTAAGTAATTGATTTTGAGCTTCAAGTTACGGGTCTGGACATGGGCACCATCTCCTTTCTTACGCTACTGATAAAATGAATAAAATCATTATTCAATTTTACCGAATAACCTCAAAAACGTACAATATTTAATAATTGACTTTTATTATGTTAACATGTCAAAACTCAATCAGTAAAAATGAAAAAAATTAAGAAATAGGAAAAATATCCCAAACGATCCTAGTATTAAACATCAAATATTAATAAATATCCGAAATATGAAACAGAACTATGAATATTCAGTAAATTACCGCCTGCTTTAGCCAGGCTAAAGCAGAATACGTGAAATACACCGCCAGCTCAGTTATTTCCAGCCGAGGACTGCAGTTTCGTGCTTATTAGCACTCATCAGCCCGGCAAAGGAAAGTGACTGAGCTCGAGATGGAAAACCTCTTAAGGAAGCCAAGAGTGGGCGGTAATTTACTGAATATACCTTGCCTTACGATCAATCTTTGAGTTGAACCGAACCATTGCTTCGGTCACTCATCTGGGCTGCTAATTCTATATCAGCTACCAGTTTGTTTCGCACTCTTGGCTTCCTTAAGAGGTTTGCCATCTCCAGCTCAGTCACTTTCCTTTGTCGGGCTGATGAGGGCTAATAAGCACGAAACTGCAGTCCTCGGCTGGAAATGACTGAGCTGGTGGTGTATTTCACGTAGAACTATGAATGTTTACTTTACTTCTATGTGTAATTTTAAACTGCAGTGGATTCGCACTGCAACGCAATTCGAAAAACGCGAAACGGCTATATAGCGAGTTCTTCTCGAAGAACGAATTTTCGAGCTAGCGCGAATTCCTCACCCGCAACACCAAAATTTTCGGAACTGAATCTATTGGCTTAAGTATTGCCTTTTTTATTGGGTATTTCATTTTTTTGTGTCATGAATGGACTTTTTCTTTAGCATCACTGAAAGCGGAAGTTCTCACACCATGCTAGTCGAAACATCGCTTTGTTGAGGTACAAATCACCACTCCGTACATTTTTTATTCTAAATATGGTGTTGATGAAACATAATTTCACACAAGTGGGCTGTTTAGCGAAAGTTTGAAAATGAAAGGAAAAATAGAAAGTTTCTGACAACTAAAGAAATTTAAAGATTTTTAAAATGCTTGAACAACTAAAAATGCGTCGAATATAATTACTGCATCTATTGTACAGTACTATTGTTGTGCTTGTGCTGCACTTTATTATTGCTACGTACTGTACGCACCATACTGTTTCATTTTACGCCATTCTCTCCCATTGATTATGTGCATCCTAACAGTATTTTTATTCAATAATACAGCTTTTTCACCTATGCGAGGAGCGTATCCCTTAAGTAAGTTGATATTTGACCGTATATGTTGTGACATTGTTACCGAAAGCTTTTTGCTGGACGGGTAAGTTTGCATGAAACGGAAAAATTTCCGTTATCATAAATTTCCCTAACACTAATATTCATTGTTAACCTAAAACATTTTAAAATGTTCATCCACGAGACATTTTCTGCTGCCAGAAAGCACAAAGCTGCACTAAATTGGTAATTATAGCTTATTCTTTTCTTTCTATGCATGCTCTATTCAAGGCGCGAACTTGGGGAAATTTGAACATCTCGATGCCAAACAAATTAATAGCGTCAAACAAAGAACGTACGGTATCATATGTCTGAAGTCAGCTCGTATTTTTTAAAGTCTTACGCGAATCTGATCGGTGTAACTTTTACTCTCTTAAGTTTTTTTTTTTTTTTTTGAAACTTTATTTAAAAGTAGTTTTTTGAAATCGCAACAAACTACTTTTTTTTATATCAAACTACTCGCTACTCTACTTTTTTTCAAAAGTTGTGCGCTACACTACAAACTACTAAAAAATGTAGCTACTACAGTAGCGTCGCTACTTGTAGCGTGCTACTTCCAACCACTGCTATAGTCCATTAATGAATGACCTAGGCCATTAATGAACGATCTTTGACAACAAGAAATTGCCTCCTTCAGGCTTTGGGGGTGTTGATATACAAATTCCCTGTGTATGTAATAGATGTGTCAAATAGAGTCGCAAGGTTTCAATGCTATAAATATAAGTAATTGCAATTATATTTTAATTCTCTGAACGGTGATATCTTACATTTGGATTGCCACCATCATGCACTTAAAATCGTACTGCAGAGTGCGTCCTTAAAGAAGTTCTTGCCTTTCTTAGTTCTAGATCAGATACTCAATTATTTAAGCGCTTCAAAATTTTGTGAAAAGATCTCCATCATTCAGAACTTATAACATTTCAATTAAGTACACATACCACTTAAATTCTAAAAGACGAAGTGGATAACATATTATTGTTCATAAAAAGCGGAATTGAGAAAGATTACAGAGAATTCTTATAACTTGTAATAATAATTCCTGTTGAATTTACTGCTACAGGGATATGTTTTCGGCAACCTGGAGCCTATCTCTGAGAGACATGGGTGACAAAAGGAATTTTTGTTTGAAAATTTGTATATTTAGGAAACAATTTAAATTGACCTTACTTGAAAAGAAAGCCCTTCAATGCTGTTTTACAATTAAATGCTGTATGAAGAAATCGAGGCTCCTTTGAATAATATAATATGTCTGAAAAACTACCAGCGTACAAAATGACGACAAACATGCAGCAGAAGCAGCGATTGGAAAATTCATAAATCACTTATGGTATTTAGGGGATAAACTAGTAGCTTTGTCCGTATTGGATGAAGGAATTAACTTTGAAGATAGGAAAAGACGAGTCCAAAAAATGCTTGTGATAAGGAAGACGTGTCTGATGACTGTTTAACAAATTTCAGATAACAGTAGATGATTTAGAATATTTTGTTAGTAAAGATCTTCCTCTTTATAGAATCAATTACGAGTCAATAAAATTGCTTGATAAGTTGCAAGTACTAAAAGATTTTTCCTATTTGATCCTGATTCACGGCAAAATGTTTAAGCTATTTAAAGGGAAGGGAGATTGTTAAAATACTGAAAAAATTGTGAATGATACAACTGAAAGAGGAGCACAATATTAATCGAAGAATTTCACAACTAATTTACCAAATATGAGTCACAAAGCAATTTATTTTACAGACTGTCCAAGACTATCGAAAAAAAATACACACTATCGAGATACATTGAGAAAAGCGTACGATTAAGGAAAGTTTCTAAAGCATTATTTCATTCTTATTCAAAGTAAAATCTTTAGATGATATAAAGTAATTAAAAAGGTTAATTTTATTGCTACCTCATTGTAAAAATATTTTGCAAACCTAGGAGAAACGATGTACTGGGTCTGAAGTAAAAACTCGGAAGATTTGTGGGAAAATTATCAAAAGTGTTAAAGTTCAACGGCCTAGGGGCACGTGTTATTATTGACCAATCGAGTTCAAATTTTGCACACGTTACTTTTTATTATAATGTCACAAAACTAGGGGGCGTCACTTGTTGAATTCCGAAAAAAAATTTTCCCATATAAATAAGGACCACCCTAAAATATATATATATATATATATATATATATATATATATATATATATATATATATATATATATATATATATATATATATATATATATATATATAATCAAACAAAAAATATTTTATTAGAAAAACCATTTTATTTTTCAGTTTGCTCCATGAAAAAATAAGCAGCTTCCAGTTTGTTGAAGGTACAAATTTATTGTCGAAAATGAAAAATAATGTTTCTATGCAAGTTTTATTATAAAATACATTGTTCTTGCTTTATCCTACTGTAATTTTCAAACCAATTTTCAAAAATATTCAGTTTAAAAAAAAGTTAGTTATTTTAGTTATTTCACTCTATATATTTTGTTGAAATTTTGTATATTTTTTACTTCTAATATTATACATCTTCATAAATTATAAAAAATAACAAAATATAACATCAAATTGCACGCTAAAGGAGCTTCTTAGCGATCTTTTACTTACCAACATTTACCCAAAACTCTTCATCAGATCGTCTATAGTTGATTAAAATCATCTTTAAATATCTTTAAAAAGTTCTTAATCAACTTCTTTCTCTTAAAATAATTATTTTCGAAAATATTTCACGGGCATATGTATTTGCATATTTTTTTCAAGATAATGTACTTACTAAATTGAAATCCTGTGAAGCATACCTCTGGTACAGAAATCTTCATCTTCTGGCGTTAGAGATAACCAGCATTTTAATAACCTTAAAGCTAATTTTTAGAATTATTACAATGAAGTTCTTCTCGTACGTAAGTACTGGTGCAACCTTGTTACAGTGATTATCGGATTAAGAACGTTCTAAAGGAACTGAGACGCACGAAAGATAATGCTTTATAGCAAGATAAGGCCAACTTGCTTCATGCTTTTAAGAGCTCTTTTTAAACTTGAAAACTTCTTGAAACCAAACTGGTAATTGAAAAATAAGTATGCCCGGCTAAAATTTTTTGAAAAAAGATATGTTGGTCTGAGATCTATAGATCAGGGGCAAAGACAAGGGACGGGTAATGGGGTTTATGACTCTCCCCCCCCCCCCTATACCGTCGACAATATTCCGTCCCATGTTACGTTTAAACACTTGTGCCGTACGTCTTCTGAACACTTAATGAATAAAATATAAATGATTTCAGTAATCTTTTCAATTCATTAATCATTTATGAAAATCAGTGAATATTTAAAATATTACTTCTTTTCATTATTTATCGACCCTCCCCCTTCCCTATACCATCGACAATATTCCGTCCCATGTTATTTTTAAACACTTGTGCCGTACGTCTTCTGAACACTTAATGAATAAAATATAAATGATTTCAGTAATCTTTTCAATTCATTAATCATTTTTGAAAGTAAATGTTTAAAATATTACTTCTTTTCATTATTTATTGACCCTCACCCCCTATACCGTCGACAATATTCCGTCCCATGTTATTTTTAAACACTTGTGCCGTACGTCTTATCAACAGTTAATGAATAAAATATAAATTATTTCAGTAATCTTTTCAATTCATTAATAATTTTTGAAAGTAAATGTTTGAAATATTACTTCTTTTCATTGTTAATGAAATAAATTAGTAACGTTTATGCCCTACTATGTGCATATTCTTAGCCACTTTGGTGCTTTCTATTGACACCCAAACACTAACAGAAATTTTTCATACCCAAAACCGTAGATTCGTTAATGGGAGACGCGGGGTCATTTTTCAGCAAGACCCTTCCTAAAATGATATTCTGTATAGCCATTGCTAGAGATATCATCACTTTTTTCCCTCATGCAGAGGAATTCCTCCTTTTGATGGAGTATTCGGTCTTTTCCACAAAGTGTTACATTTTTTCTCTATCATTACGAAGCTAGAGACAATTATTTCAAGAAAGCAACTAGTACGTATGCTGTTTTATCTTAAAATGATGCATAAGTAAAATGTAACATAATTCTTTAAAGGTAAGGGATTTGGGGGGGGGGGAGATACATTTTTAGGCGACGTTCACAGATTAGTTATTTTGTTAACAATAAGATAAATTTTAAACGTTGTGAGAAGTTTAGAAATAACTCTTGATGACAAATAAAACTTTTAACCAAACTTCAAAGATCTAAAAAAAAAAAAAACACGTGATAAAAAGATCAAAGTGAACAGAAATACACCTAATGTTCACTAGTGGTGAACATTAGGTAGGCTATTAAGTCGGCTACACCATTAGCCGACAGAGTGGTGACGCTGGTTAGTTGGTGACGCAGTGGTTAGACGCTGGTCTCTAACGCCCAAAGGCGCAGGTTCGAACTTAGTTCCAGTTGGTGGATTTTTAAGATGCAGAAAATTGACAACGTCCATATTGGATGATTATGTGACATGTAAAAGATCCCTCGAGTTCTCATTTGGCTTGGGGTGCCCTTGGCAAAATTAAATTTCTGTTATGAAGGGTGTCCCAAATTTAACGCAAGATTTGAATTTGCCGCCATTTTTGCAATAAACTGTGGGCAATCTTGAAAAAAGAACAATTTGGCAGTTGAGGGTCTAGGGTTATTACAAATGGAGCGTTTTCGATTCTATAATGCGTTTTCATTATCGAACAATTATTTGAAAAATAATGAAAGTTTCGGCGGGTCAAGCGGTTTACTGTTATTGGCGCTCGATATCGCAATTAGGTAATGCGCAGGTGGTTGTGGGATTGCTGACATAGACGTTTGACTTCAAATAACCCCATAGGAAGAAGTCTAATGATGAAAAATCACACGATCTAGAAATTCGTATCAACGAAACGAGAGAGTACACGAACAGAAAATTCCTCTTGCAGTGATTGAATTGTTTCGCTGGCTGTATAATAGCATAACACTCCATTTTTACTAACCCTAAACTCACAGCTGTCAATTTGTTCTTTTTCCGTGGCTGCCAACAATTTACAGCAAAAATTGTGGCAAATTCAAATATTGCGTTAATTTTGGGACACCCTTTAGTTTCGCATCGAATAGCGCCCAGGTACCTCCATCTGGTGGAAACACTGATCGTCATTCTTCGTCGCAATTGCATTTGCTGATAGTTGTGCTACATGAAAGAATGGATGCCTTATCGGAGGATAGCACTACGTCTGCAAAATATAGTACCAGCCCCGTTAAAACAAAAGGAATATTCACGACTGCATAGTTTTCTTTCCTTAAAAGAAAGAAACTTGAAGAATAAAAAAGAAACTTGTTTTATTAACTCTAATTTTTATTTAAAAAAATTTAAATAACTGTTTTGAAAAATGCGTAAACACTAAAAAAAACTAAAGTAACGTTCCTGGAAAACAATGGGAAGCTAGTGTTCTTAATTTCTGCCATTAACATATCTGAAAAAAAAAGCAGGGAAATTTCTCACTTAAAGTCAAAGACCTTCCTGAAATCATTCTGAAGAATTCGGAAACCTTCCAAGTTAAAGCTGGTCATGTTTCTGGAATTTTAGAAATAAATTCCAAGAACTTAGATATGTAATACTAACAACTAGACGCTTTCTTTATTGATTAGGACAGCTCTCAACTAAATAGCGCCATAACTAAGTCAGAATTTCAAGCAAATACCGAATAATTTATTTAGTTGCGATTCCTGCAAATCAACAATATCCAGAGACGTAACTTTGCCCTTATTTTTGCTTCTATCATTCTGAAAAGGCCGTCACAGAGCTGAAGGTGAAAAAACTAGCATAGAAGCTGAGAACATGTTCACACTGGTAGCTAAAAGTGTGTTTCACAACATTAAGAAATCTGCATTCATTAAACTCCTAGAACTTCCAGAGACATTTTGCAAAACATTCTTGGGTTTTACAGGAATCGGGTAGAAAACCGCAAAATTCCAGAACGTTGACAGGAAATAATCTGTGACGTTCTCAAATTCTCACAGTGAGGTATAATGTCCGGAAAAAATATTGGAATCATTATAAAGATAAACAAAGAAAAACGTGTCTTCAAAACAGTGATGTATTAACTTAGTTGACCTCGTTGTACCATCTTGATTCAAATTTATATAATTTATATTTTTCAATCCTGGATACAGTTTTTTAACAAACAATGTGAAAAAATTCTGAAACGACACTGGTTATGTCTGTGGAACGTTTCGGGATTTCACAGGTTTTTCACCTATTTTCCCGTAAAATTAAATATCTTTGCAAAAAAGTTTTCTGAATTGCAACAAGTTGCACGAATACACACTTTTCACTGTTTTGAAAAATATGTTTAGCTACCAGTTCAAAGATTGACTGAGCGTGTTTATTCAGTGTATTGGCTTTAGTTCGATTACGGCCCGTTCAGATTGACTAAGCTCCCGATGCGAACGAATAAGTCACTAGATAGCTGCAGCTTTGTAAGGCAAGAATTGCAAGCAAAGGGATGAGCTTGGTTTTTACTCGCAATTCTGTCTTAGCTTTGGCCATGGTAGCATTAATGCTTTTGGAGCTTTCTTGGTAAATCAGAAAGGTTATAATCAATTACATCAAACCTACTTAATTTTTCTTGAAGGTTCCGGAGACGTGACGAACTAACCGGAAGGATTTTCAAATTCTTCAGAAAGTTTCAAGGATAATTTCAGAAAGGTTCTAATCAATTACATCAACCTAATTTTTCTTGAATGTTCCGGAGAAGTGACGAACTATTAACCGGAAGGATTTTCAAATTCTTCAGAAAGTTTCAAGAATAATTTCAGAAAGGTTCTAATCAATTACATCAAACCTACCTAATTTTTCTTGAACCGGAGACGTGATGAACTATTGACCGGGGGGGGTTCCAAATTCTTCGGAAAGTTTCAAGGATAATTTCAGAAAGGTTACTGACATTTAGCAAAAAACGTTCCTGTTTTATGCAAGATATGTTACTTGGAGAGATTGGGCACATCAGCTGCTTATTATTTTCCAGAAACTTTTCTGAATTGTTTTTACAGTGAACAGATCTTTGACAATTCTAACTTAAGCCACTCCTTAGAGTTTTACATAGAACGCGAATCCGTGTTTACTGCAGATAAAAGGTGTCCCAAAATTAACGCAAGATTTGAATTTGCCGCCATTTTTGCAATAAATTGTGGGCAATCTTGAAAAAAGAACAATTTGGCAGCTGAGGGTCTAGGGTTATTACAAATGGAGCGTTTTCGATTCTATAATGCGTTTTCATTATCGAACAATTATTTGAAAAATAATAAAAGTTTGGGCGGGTCAAGCAGTTTACTGTTATTGGCGCTCGATATCGCAATTAGGTAATGCGCAGGTGGTTGTAGGATTGCTGACATAGCCGTTTGACTTCAAATAACCCCATAGGGAGAAGTCTAATGATGTAAAATCACACGATCTAGGGTACAATTCATATCACCGAAACGAGAGAGTACACGAGCAGGAAATTCCTTATGCAGTGATTGAATTGTTTCGCTGGCTGTATAATAGCATAACACTCCATTATTACTAACCCTAAACTCCCAGCTGTCAAATTGTTCTTTTTCCGTGGCTGCCAACAATTCACAGCAAAAATTGTGGGCAATCTTGAAAAAAGAACAATTTGGCAGCTGAGGGTCTAGGGTTATTACAAATGGAGCGTTTTCGATTCTATAATGCGTTTTCATTATCGAACAATTATTTGAAAAATAATGAAGTTTGGGCGGGTCAAGCAGTTTACTGTTATTGGCGCTCGATATGGCAATTAGGTAATGCGCAGGTGGTTGTGGGATTGCTGACATAGACGTTTGACTTCAAATAACCACATAGGGAGACGTCTAATGATGTAAAATCACACGATCTAGGGTACAGTTCATATCACCGAAACGAGAGAGTACACGAACAGGAAATTCCTTATGCAGTGATTGAATTGTTTTGCTGGCTGTATAATAGCATAACACTCAACTTTCACAGCAAAAATTGTAGCAAATTCAAATCTTGCGTTAATTTTGGGACACCCTTTATTTATTTTGACACCTAACGTGGTTCCTGTTAGTGTTTTAAACATAATATCTTACCATTGTTAAAAAAAAAAAGCAAATTTATTACAGACTGAATAGTGTATAAAGTGAAAGCTGAAGGGGCATGAAGACGTTACATGATTGTAAGCTATAAGATACGAATGTGTAACTCAATTAAAAAATTAATGGTAATTTTCAAAGCTAAATAGCCGGAAAATACTAAAAAGGTTTGAGACAGTTCGGAGCGAAAAAAAGTGCCAGGGGCAAGTTTAAGTAAGATACAGTAAAGACAAGCGTAAAGGTGCTCCAACGTCAACGCGTAAGTTTGCCCCGTCGCCACGTTTGGATTTATTTTTATCGTGCAAAAAAAAAAAAAAAAAAACTAATAACATTACTGTTCATGCAAATGTAATTCTCAAAAAAGGAAAAAATTCTGCTAATTTTTATATGTTTGTTCTTTCTTAACTAAGTATTAATTATTCACAATAAGCTTTCAACACAAAATTTACTCAACTTGGTAGAAGACAGATTCTTCTTTCTGCATGCTAGACTGAAGCTCAAAACATTGTGAGAATATTTGTTAGGGAGCATCATCAATCTGTTATGACTCTTTGCTCTCCAGTTAAAACACGTGTTGAAAAAAGGGGACAGCGAAAATGGGCCCCATGCGTAAACCTGCCCCGGTCTACCCTACAATAGATGACATAAAAGCAAAAAACTAATAATTTCAAAATCTTATAGTAACTGCATTTTACCTTACCACGGCAGTACAAAAGTTACCTTGTATAAAAGTCGCTCATCGAGGAGAAGCTGCATGTTCAAAACCTCTGGTGTATTATAATACTCAAAAGGAATCTTTTGAAATATTTTAACCACATTTCTTGATATGAAAAGATAAAAAAAAATTCTATTTAATTCTTCGATGGCAAAGCAACGGCTTGAAATTTTGATTGTGGGCACGTAAGTCACTTAAATATGGGCTGTCCATATAATGACGTCACCATTTTTGATTCCTTTTATAAGTGTTGTATTCGCGAAAAATATTTCACTCAAAAATCGGCCTTAATTTCCATTTTGCTCACCCATGAATGAATGTTGAGTTTTTTTTTTTCAACCCGACCACACGTGGATAAGTGTCTAAGAACGTATAGACCCCTGAAATATCCATTTTGACAATCCCCGAGTTAATTACAGCGAGTTTTCTCGTGACGTCCGTATGTACGTATGTGCATATGTATCTCCCATAACTCAAAAACGGTATGTCCTAGAAAGTTGAAATTTGGTACGTAGACTCCTAGTGGAGTCTAGTTGTGCACCTCTCCTTTTGGTTGCAATCGGGTGTTTCTCAAGCCCCTTCTTTTGTCCCTTTTTGGGTGGAAATCATTGTTAATTTCGATGCAAACTCAAGTGGTGTTATAATTTGGCGAACACTTGGCGATATAAATCGCCAGTCTTTTGGTTGCCAAGTTTTGTTGGCAACTTGGCGACAAATTTCGCGATTTTTATTTTATTTATTTATTTATTGAGCAATCACGATTGCTTATTGCTTTCATTTGACAGTCCTTGATGTTACGGTTCCTTTTTCAGCTTGGACCAGGGGACCACCGCCCGCCGTCCTCCAACCGCGGCTGTCCCCCGGTCCTGAGCTATCCGCTTCTCCTGGTCGAGGCGTCCATGTCCTACACACACGCACGCTCACACACATACAAACACATGACTTCACACACATACACTACGCACACGCCTACGTGCATACACACAGGTCTACGCACACACACAAGCTTACACACACACACAACTATGCACACGTAACTGCACAGAAATAGGGGCAGGCTTGGGGGGACAGGAGCCGTTTCTAGAAAGAATAACTCCAATGAGTAGGGTCCTGTCCTGACTGCGAAAAACATAATTTGAATTCAAAATTTCAAAATTCAAATTAATTTTTTTTCTTTTTATTTATTTATTTATTTATTTATTTATTATTTTTTTTTGAGCAATCACGATTGCTTATTGTTCTCATTCGACTATTTTTGGCGTTACTATCATTTACTTTTCCCACCGCCACCCTCCGCACCATCACCGTCGACGGGCTCCTCACGATGCTGCTCCTATAGCGAAAGCCGTCTCCAGGTTGCATCCATGTCCTACACACACGCGCATACATACACAACTACACACACACGCACACACACATACACACACAAGTACATACACACACGCATACATACAGACACCCACACATACACACAACTACCCACACATTCATGTCTGCACACAGACACAAACACATATGCCTACACACACATACACATACCCCTCCCCCCACACACACATTCATACACACAACTACCCACACACTTATACCAGCACACAGACACACACATGCCTACACACACATACACATAACTCGTACACACAAACACATACCCCCACGCACAAACACACACGCCTACATACACACACTCGTGATTGCGAAAAACATAATTTGAAGTCAAGATGTCAAAATTCAAATTAATTTTTTTTTTTAAATCTGGTTTTAATTTAGCCTCTACTGGTGATATTTAGAGAGTTAACTATTGAATCACATTAAAATTGCCAATAATAAGGATATAATATTAAGTTGGTGTAAAAGGAAGTCATGTGATGCACACATCAGCTCGTTTTAAAACAAATTTGACTCCCTTCCCCCTTTGTCTCAAAACGTCAAACTTAAACTTACCTCCATCCCTTCTCTTGTCACATTTCGCGTTGTTTTTCATAGGCAACTTGTTATAAAAACGTGCGATGTCACACTTCTTGCTACCCCCTCTCTCCCCTTTGTCACAAACTCTCACAATTTCTTAACCCCTCTCCCTTCTCAAAGAGTGACTTCATTTATGAACAACCATGTAGTTTCTAAAATAGTGGATTAATTATTTCAAGTAATAAATCTTTAAAAGAAGAAGTACTTACCTAAATGCTATGTCATAGCATTTATGAATAAACGCTCATTTTTATAATTTAAAAAACAGGAGTTATAACCTTCGAAATTAGATTTGTTCTTATTTTTTGATACTTGCTTGTATTCTTTATTGTTCATTTGAAAGATGTCCCCCCCCCCCCCCCACCTCCAACACTTGAAGATGTTTCAGAAATATCGATTTAAACATTTGCAGAAGAAAACTAATAATCGTGAGCTCAAAGTAAAAAAAAAGATCATTTTTTTAGGAATTTTTCAGCTCATAAAATGCATTGTTTACGCTAAATATATAGATGAATGGTCTAAAGAAGAGGACGGGGAATAACATACATTGATTCTGTAGGGGTTTTTTTTATGTCGTAAAACGAAAGATAATTGCTTTTGAAATAATTTATTTAATTAATGGTTTAGAAATAATTTACTTAATTATTTTTATTAGGTGTTTTTGCTTTCACAATAATTATTTATCCCATAGCCTCGAACCACTTTACACGCGTCTGTTTCTTGCAGCTGTTTTTTTTTTCCCAGCTGACTCACTCGTGCCTGAAGATGCTGTTGACTTGATATTTGCTTTGACACTCCCCCAAACGGTCAACGCTTTTACCGCACAGTAGCATCATCTAACGCTAAACGAAACAATTTATGCTGCTTAGAGGGAGAACTGCTAACCATTTGGGCATGTTTAATCTCACTTTTTTCCCCTGAGGCTTTTTAATGTGTGTGTGCCTGTGTTATGCTTTTTACGACTTTCACTAATTCCAAATAAATCCCCGCTCCCCTCTAAAAAATGGCAAATGGTATTTTCACGCTCTGAAAAAACTATAACAATATTCCTGGATGTGAAGATGGGTAAAAACTTCTTAAAATAATCAGTAAAAAAACAAAGTAAAAATCTTAATATTAAGGGGAGTCAGTCCCCTAAATACTTTCAAAAATTCGATTTTTTGTTTTTTATATATTTTGAAACTATTTCAATACCTTTTTAATGATACAAACTTCTTGATCGTGCTCATATTAGAAGTAATTTAAAATACGCTTTAAAAAAATGCAAACCTATTTTGATGAGGTATGATTTTTCCCTTTAAATTGCAATATCTCGAAATGGTATTTTTGAAACTAAATGTTTCTTTTTCTCAGAAACTAAATTGTGTTAGGCTTTGAAATGTTTACCACCTATTCCATACATCTGATTGCATATGCCGAAGTAAATATTTTCTCATATTCGAAAAATATTTTTATGGAGCTGATTTCGTGTTGCAAAATTGCATTTTTTGAAAAAAAAAAAAATACAGTCACTTACACATTAGAATTTTTTTTTTAACTAAACTTTCTTTCAGTAAAATTTCACTTCAGTATAGAGAAAAGAGTCTGCTTAAGGTACAGAAAAAATTTCATAATTGTAACTTTAATAGATTTTTAGAAAAAGGATACATGAACCTGTGCAAATTAACATTGACGGTATAGGGGGTACTGACTCCCCTTAAAAAAAAAGAAAAACAGTTGTTTTACGTTCAAAACACCAAATCCAATCCAAAGATGTAATAACTGTTTTTTTCTTGCACTGTTGAAGTTTCTTCAGATTTTTTTTTTTCCAGCGAATACCACCAACTTGACGGTCAATTTTGTCGCCGAGGCAACGCCGAAGAAAATGGTGTAAAACTAGTTTCTCTACCTGCGAAGTGTTAGTGGAAGGAAAACAACTGGTCCTCGCTACATACATTGTCCAAGGTTTAACCCATAACAAACGCGTCGTATCCGTTTTTCCTTTCTGAGTTTCAGGGCATTTTTAGAAGAAATAAATAAATATATAGATACGGGCATAAAACTGTGCATTTTTGTTAAATTATTTGTTGATTGTTGGTTTATTGAGTATTAAGTCATAAAGCTCAACATCATTTCTTATTACATATTACGAAATAGTTTACTTGCATGTGCAATATTTAATTATATGTATAGTTTCTGATGTATAGTGCGGTGCTAAGCACAGAAGTCGTATGCACTTTTTATTGAGCTACGGTCACTAGGTTGTTCTTTGTCATACATTTCACCAAAGTGCAAAGTTTTATGGTCATTTGCCAGTAGGAAATATTTTTTAAAAAATTCTAAAAAAGTTTTATCTGTATCAAATACTTGGAGGCACAAAACTTTTAAAGACATTTACTCATTTTGAACTCAGCTGCAGATACGACGGCATAGATATGACATATGCACTGCAGTGCTAAGCGCAAAAGTCGTATCTGCACTTTTTATCAAAATTAAATTCCGGTCACCAAGTGATTCCTTGTCATATATTTTGCCTAAGTACAATGTTTCATGATCATTTGTGAATGGGAAATATTTTTTTTTAATCTGAAAAAGTTGCATTCGGATCAATCCATACAGGTTTGACGGATGGGTGTGCCCAACCCTTTTTTTTTTTTTTTTTTTTGAAACTCATATCTCTAAAAGCTGCATGAAAGATGTTTAAAACCATTTTTTTTTTCTCTAAACTGTATCTTTAATTTTTCAGAGGTCATCAAAAGTGGTTTTCGTAGTCAAAAATGGGACTTTTAGACCTTTGCATTTTAGCTAAAATCTATTTGAATTACATTTATGGTAGTTAATTTTACGCTTTGATGTTAAAGTGCATAAGATGACAGTCTTACCTGATGAGTTACGTGGTTGTAACTTACTAATTAAAGTAATAACAGGTTAAAGTTCAAGGTCAAATGTAAAAATTTTACTCATTTCACAGGGGAATAACACAAAATGAAGTATGGCAAAAACTAATCACTGGAACCACGTTAAATAGAATATGTAACTCTTGCTGTGTGTTTGTTTACCCTTTATACGAGTAATATATTATACTAAAAAAACATATTGTAAGTATGAAAATAATTATTTTTTATTTGATAGCTTAGAAATATTTGGAGATGAATGAGTAGTTTATATTTGATTGACAGCTTAAGTAGTTAATTTATATATTATTTACTGATGACTGTACTGACAATCTACGCACACAAATTTTCAATACATACAAACATACTCTCTGTACATTAATTTACGTAACTTGCCTAAACACATGCAAAAACATTATCTACATAGTTAGAAGGAAAAAAAGTGCGTTTTTCATTTCTTGCTTGATTGTAGTTTTAAGAAAATGAACTCACACAGTAGTATTACTGTTCTGATGGTGACAGTATGCGGCGTACTGAAATACTATACTCAAATACACTACAAAAATAGAAATATTTTTGTTAATTTATGTAACCACGAACTGGATGTCAACTTGAGAGCTGAATGGTATTTCTATGCAATATCACATGCTAATGGAGAATGTAACGGAATCAGAGGAACCGCAAAAATAATTGATTTTAAGACTAGCAAAGAACTTCTAGAAGTAACATTTTAATTCCCACAGAAATGCACACATTCTGCATTTTTCTACTAAACATTGTATGTATCTTTGTGAGCAGCACTCAGTATATTAAACTGGATGAAAAAATGCTGCAAGAAAGGTTTGACTCTGCAAGTAAAATTCCTAATACAGCATCTAATCACTGCTTTATGCTACCCTATTCAAATATTATCACAGTGAAATTAGTGTCCAGTAGCAATAGGAGTAGCAATGAAGAATAGTGTGTTACTAAAAAGACTAGCAAAAGAAAATGCCCATTATTGTCAAAAAGGTTTTTACCTACTTTGTGTGGATCACTAAATTTAGAACCCCTGTGATTGTCTTGGTACTGTTTTAAAGTATGAAACTATGAATGTGCCTTGGAAAAGCATTTCAAAGCGCCATATACTTGAGTCACCATTACAGCTGCAGGACTACTAGGTGAGTTCATTTTCTCAAAATTACACTCAAACAAGAAATATAAAACACATTTTTTTAATGCTAAGTTCAGTATATGTAATGTTTTTGCATATGTTTATGGCAATTTAGATAAATGAATGTACAGAACGTATGTTTGTGTGTATTGAAAATTTGTGTGTATTGAACATTTGTATGTGTAGATTACCAGTATAGTCTATAACTAAACTACTTAAACTGTCAATCAAGTATGAACTACTCATTCATGTCCAAATATTTCTAAGTTACCAAATTAAAAAAATTATTATTTTTTTATTTGCTATATGTTTGCTATATGTAAAAAAAAGAGAGAGAATATATTAATTTATAAAATTTGATTTGCAGAAATTCTTTTTCTGAAAGCGAGGAATTGTCTTTTATTTCCATTATACAGTCTAAGGATAGGTTCAGTTAATCTGTACTAAAAATAAGAAAAAAACTTACAGTTATGAACACACAAGGAAAAAGTAAATTTTTTTGTAGCATTAAACTAACTTTAATGTATATGATTGTAAGTATATGCAAAATACTACACTACGCTTACAATCAAAATATTAACCGCATTACGTAACACCAAAGGAAAGAACAGAGCAAGATTTTGGATTAAAGAAAAATAAAAGAAAAAAACACAGGAAATTTCATGTGTAAGACGTATTACAGTACACAGAGCTTCATGTGAAACAAAATTTTTGTCATTCGTAAGTATTCATTGGAAGATCGTGCTTGTAATTCTTTTAAAGCCTCGAGTAAATGAAGCAACTTCTATTGGCTTGAAATTCTCTCTTAAGTTATAAAATTTATAAAATGTTTCATACAAATGTTTCAAAAGTCTTAACAGTTTTCTCTCAGAAACATTTAAGCTATCGAAGCAATAATATAGTTTCAACTGCCGAGTTCCTTACGTTATACATGAAAGGTTAAAATAAATTACGCAATATAGTAAAAATCTTCGAGTAGTCAAAGCTATATGGGGGAATGTGGGGTAAACTGAAATAACGAGGCAAAGTGAAATGGCAAAATATTTTACTGTGCTTGTGCGCCACCTTTGTGGAAGTATTTTAACTATGTTACTAAAGATGTTTATTCCATGTAAAAAAAGAAATCCTCTGAAGATAAAGGCACCTGATAATACATTCCCTTTAAAAAAAATTAAACTGTTATTGTAATATTTTGCAGTATGTTTTTGCAGTGCTTATTAAATTAATATAAACCTTATTTTTAATTAAATGTTTTGTCCCCAAGTGGATGGGGGCAAAATGAAACAGTTCATTTCGTTTATTCATTCACTCAATTATTCACTATTGTGTTCATTCACTATTTAATTCACTTACATTCCTTCATTTAAAATTTCACTTGTTTATTTTTCATTCACCTATATTCTTATTCATTGACTATTTCACGATTTTTTTCACCCCCCCCCCGATCTGCTAATTCTCATAACATTAATCAATTAACATACTTATTTACTTGTTTATTTTTTACTAACTATTGATTTATTCATTAATTATTTTAGTTATTCATTCATTTCGTTAAAAATGTGTTTTAATATATATATATATATATTAGGGTGGTCCTTATTTTTTAAGTTGCAGATATTTTACACGACGCCCCCTCAATTTGTTCCATTGTAAAAATAAATGATCCTTGCAAAATTTAAAGTCAATCCATGAATATTAACACGTGCCCCTAGGGCCCCCTTTTTTGAGTTTCGAAGAAAAAATTGCAGATTTTCTCATTTTTATGTAAAAATATTCTAACGTTTTATATTTAAAGTAATTTTGAACCTCAATAGGTGCTACTACTTCCAGATTGACCATTCTCTCACTTTCATTCTGTAAAATTTAACATGTTACAGAGAATAAAATGTACACCAATGGCCTTGGGTCAAGCGTACCGCTCTTCTGCGCTTGTTCCAACCAAGCGGCATGGGAACGTTTCTTCCCATCAAGATGGGCACAAGGGATTCTATAGTCCAGTGGTTGGAAAAACTACATTTATTTTGTAGCGAACTACAACTACTTTATGACAAATGTAGTTAACTACAACTGCTTTTTTCAAAATGTAGCAACTACAAACTACTTTTGAAAAGTAGTCGCTACTTCGCTACTTTTTAAAAAATAAATAAATGAAAAGCATTGGATTTAAAATGTGAAAGAATTCAAGCTTCAAATTTTTAATTCTTTCCTGACAGTGAATTTTTAATTCCAGAAGTACAGCTCGGCTACTTGAAAATGTAAATAGATGCAGGTGAAATTTGATTTAAATTTTTCACAGGCATACATATACATAAAATTGATATAGGTGAAGAAAAACATATTTTAAACAAGAGAGAAAATTTTTAATTTCCGTTATAGGAGTTTATTTTATATGAACTTATATTCTGGAGGAGCTAAGTAATTGATTTTGAGCTTCAAGTTACGGGTCTGGACTTGGGCACCATCTCCTTTCTTACGCTACTGATAAAATGAATAAAATCATTATTCAATTTTACCGAATAACCTCAAAAACGTACAATATTTAATAATTGACTTTTATTATGTTAACATGTCAAAACTCAATCAGTAAAAATGAAAAAAATTAAGAAATAGGAAAAAATATCCCAAACGGTCCTAGTATTAAACATCAAATATTAATAAATATCCGAAATATGAAACAGAACTATGAATATTCAGTAAATTACCGCCTGCTTTAGCCAGGCTAAAGCAGATTACGTGAAATACACCGCCAGCTCAGTCATTTCCAGCCGAGGACTGCAGTTTCGTGCTTATTAGCACTCATCAGCCCGGCAAAGGAAAGTGACTGAGCTGGAGATGGAAAACCTCTTAAGGAAGCCAAGAGTGGGCGGTAATTTACTGAATATACCTTGCCTTGCGATCAATCTTTGAGTTGAACCGAACCATTGCTTCGGTCACTCGTCTGGGCTGCTAATTCTATATCAGCTACCAGTTCGTTTCGCACTCTTGGCTTCCTTAAGAGGTTTTCCATCTCCAGCTCAGTCACTTTCCTTTGCCGGGCTGATGAGGGCTAATAAGCACGAAACTGCAGTCCTCGGCTGGAAATGACTGAGCTGGTGGTGTATTTCACGTAGAACTATGAATGTTTACTTTACTTCTATGTGTAGTTTTAAACTGCAGTGGATTCGCACTGCAACGCAATTCGAAAAACGCGAAACGGCTATATAGCGAGTTCTTCTCGAAGAACGAATTTTCGAGCTAGCGCGAATTCCTCACCCGCAACAACAAAATTTTCGGAACTGAATCTATTGGCTTAAGTATTGCCTTTTTTATTGGGTATTTCATTTTTTTGTGTCATGAATGGACTTTTTCTTTAGCATCACTGAAAGCGGAAGTTCTCACACCATGCTAGTCGAAACATCGCTTTGTTGAGGTACAACTCACCACTCCGTACATTTTTTATTCTAAATATGGTGTTGATGAAACATAATTTCACACAAGTGGGCTGTTTAGCGAAAGTTTGAAAATGAAAGGAAAAATAGAAAGTTTCTGACAACTAAAGAAATTTAAAGATTTTTAAAATGCTTGAACAACTAAAAATGCGTCGAATATAATTACTGCATCTATTGTACAGTACTATTGTTGTGCTTGTGCTGCACTTTATTATTGCTACGCACTGCACGCACCATACTGTTTCATTTTACGCCATTCTCTCCCATTGATTATGTGCATCCTAACAGTATTTTTATTCAATAATACAGCTTTTTCACCTATGCGAGGAGCGTATCCCTCGCGTAAGTTGATATTTGACTGTATATGTTGTGACATTGTTACCGAAAGCTTTTTGCTGGACGGGTAAGTTTGCATGAAACGGAAAAATTTCCGTTATCATAAATTTCCCTAACACTAATATTTATTGTTAACCTAAAACATCTTAAAATGTTCATCCTCGAGACATTTTCTGCTGCCAGAAAGCACAAAGCTGCACTAAATTGGTAATTATAGCTTATTCTTTTCTTTCTATGCATGCTCTATTCAAGGCGCGAAATTGGGGAAATTTGAACATCTCGATGCCAAACAAATTAATGGCGTCAAACAAAGAACGTACGGTATCATATGTCTGAAGTCAGCTCGTATTTTTTAAAGTCTTACGCGAATCTGATTGGTGTAACTTTTACTCGCTTAAGTTTTTTTTTTTTTTTTTTTTGAAACTTTATTTAAAAGTAGTTTTTTGAAATCGCTACAAACTACTTTTTTTTATATCAAACTACTCGCTACTCTACTTTTTTTCAAAAGTTGTGCGCTACACTACAAACTACTAAAAAATGTAGCTACTACAGTAGCGTCGCTACTTGTAGCGTGCTACTTCCAACCACTGCTATAGTCCATTAATGAATGACCTAGGCCATTAATGAACGATCTTTGACAACAAGAAATTGCCTCCTTCAGGCTTTGGGGGTGTTGATATACAAATTCCCTGTGTATGTAATAGGTGTATCAAATAGAGTCGCAAGGTTTCAATGCTATAAATATAAGTAATTGCAATTATATTTTAATTCTCTGAACGGTGATATCTTACATTTGGATTGCCACCATCATGCACTTAAAATCGTACTGCAGAGTGCGTCCTTAAAGAAGTTCTTGCCTTTCTTAGTTCTAGATCAGATACTCAATTATTTAAGCGCTTCAAAATTTTGTGAAAAGATCTCCATCATTCAGAACTTATAACATTTCAATTAAGTACACATACCACTTAAATTCTAAAAGACGAAGTGGATAACATATTATTATTCATAAAAAGCGGAATTGAGAAAGATTACAGAGAATTCTTATAACTTGTAATAATAATTCCTGTTGAATTTACTCCTACAGGGATATGTTTTCGGCAACCTGGAGCCTATCTCTGAGAGACATGGGTGACAAAAGGAATTTTTGTTTTAAATTTGTATATTTAGGAAACAATTTAAATTGACCTTACTTGAAAAGAAAGCCCTTCAATGCTGTTTTACAATTAAATGCTGTATGAAGAAATCGAGGCTCCTTTGAATAATATAATATGTCTGAAAAACTAGCAGCGTACAAAATGACGACAAACATGCAGCAGAAGCAGTGATTGGAAAATTCATAAATCACTTATGGTATTTAGGGGATAAACTAGTAGCTTTGTCCGTATTGGATGAAGGAATTAACTTTGAAGATAGGAAAAGACGAGTCCAAAAAATGCTTGTGATAAGGAAGACGTGTCTGATGACTGTTTAACAAATTTCAGATAACAGTAGATGATTTAGAATATTTTGTTAGTAAAGATCTTCCTCTTTATAGAATCAATTACGAGTCAATAAAATTGTTTGATAAGTTGCAAGTACTAAAAGATTTTTCCTATTTGATCCTGATTCACGGCAAAATGTTCAAGCTATTTAAAGGGAAGGGAGATTGTTAAAATACTGAAAAAATTGTGAATGATACAACTGAAAGAGGAGCACAATATTAATCGAAGAATTTCACAACTAATTTACCAAATATGAGTCACAAAGCAATTTATTTTACAGACTGTCCAAGACTATCGAAAAAAAATACACACTATCGAGATACATTGAGAAAAGCGTACGATTAAGGAAAGTTTCTAAAGCATTATTTCATTCTTATTCAAAGTAAAATCTTTAGATGATATAAAGTAATTAAAAAGGTTAATTTTATTGCTACCTCATTGTAAAAATATTTTGCAAACCTAGGAGAAACGATGTACTGGGTCTGAAGTAAAAACTCGGAAGATTTGTGGGAAAATTATCAAAAGTGTTAAAGTTCAACGGCCTAGGGGCACGTGTTATTATTGACCAATCGAGTTCAAATTTTGCACACGTTACTTTTTATTATAATGTCACAAAACTAGGGGCGTCACTTGTTGAATTCCGAAAAAAAATTTTCCCATATAAATAAGGACCACCCTAATATATATATACGTATATATATAATCAAACAAAAAATATTTTATTAGAAAAACCATTTTATTTTTCAGTTTGCTCCATGAAAAAAATAAGCAGCTTCCAGTTTGTTGAAGGTACAAATTTACTGTCGAAAATGAAAAATAATGTTTCTATGCAAGTTTTATTATAAAATACATTGTTCTTGCTTTATCCTACTGTAATTTTCAAACCAATTTTCAAAAATATTCAGTTTAAAAAAAAGTTAGTTATTTTAGTTATTTCACTCTATATATTTTGTTGAAATTTTGTATATTTTTTACTTCTAATATAATACATCTTCATAAATTATAAAAAATAACAAAATATAACATCAAATTGCACGCTAAAGGAGCTTCTTAGCGATCTTCTACTTACCAACATTTACCCAAAACTCTTCATCAGATCGTCTATAGTTGATTAAAATCATCTTTAAATATCTTTAAAAAGTTCTTAATCAACTTCTTTCTCTTAAAATAATTATTTTCGAAAATATTTCACGGGCATATATATTTGCATATTTTTTTCAAGATAATGTACTTACTAAATTGAAATCCTGTGAAGCATACCTCTGGTACAAAAATCTTCATCTTCTGGCGTTAGAGATAACCAGCATTTTAATTAACCTTAAAGCTAATTTTTAGAATTATTACAATGAAGTTCTTCTCGTACGTAAGTACTGGTGCAACCTTGTTACAGTGATTATCGGATTAAGAACGTTCTAAAGGAACTGAGACGCACAAAAGATAATGCTTTATAGCAAGATAAGGCCAACTTGCTTAATGCTTTTAAGAGTTCTTTTTAAACTTGAAAACTTCTTGAAAACAAACTGGTAATTGAAAAATAAGTATGCCCGGCTAAAATTTTTTGAAAAAAGATATGATGGTCTGAGATTTATAGATCAGGGGCAGAGACAAGGGGCGGGTAATGGGGGTCATGACCCTCCCCCCCCTATACCGTCGACAATATTCCGTCCCATGTTAAGTTTAAACACTTGTGCCGCACGTTTTATCAACACTTAATGAATAAAATATAAATTATTTCAGTAATTTTTCAATTCATTAATCATTTTTGAAAGTAAATGTTTGAAATATTACTTCTTTTCATTGTTTATGAAATTAATTAGTAACGTTTATGCCCTACTATGTGCCTTATTCTTAGCCACTTCGGTGCTTTTTATTGACACCTAAACACTAACAGAAATTTTTCATAACCAAAACCGTAGATTCGTTAATGCAAGACCCTTCCTAAAATGATATTCTGTATCGCCATTGCTAGAGATATCATCACTTTTTTCCCTCATGCAGAGGAATAACTCCTTTTGATCGAGTATTCGGTCTTTTCAACAAAGTATTACATTTTTTCTCTATCATTACGAAGCTAGAGACCATTATTTCAAGAAAGCAACTAGTACCTATGCTCTTTTATCTCAAAATGATGCATAAGTAAAATGTAACATAATTCTTTAAAGGGAGGGGATTGGTGTGGGGGGAAGATAAATTTTTAGGCGACGTTCACAGATAAGTTATTTTGTTAACAATAAGATAAATTTTAAACGTTGTAAGAATTGTAAGAAGTAAAATAACTCTTGATGACAAATAAAACTTATAACCAAACTTCTAAGATCTAAAAAAAAAAAACACGTGGTAAAAAGATCAAAATGAAGAGAAATACACCTAATGTTCACTAATGATGAACATTAGGTAAACTAGGTAGGCTATTAGGTTGGCTACACCATTAGCCGAAAGAGTGGTGGAGTGGTTAGACGCTAGTCTCTTACGCCCAAAGGCGCAGGTTCGAACTTAGCTCCAGTTGGTGTATTTTTAAGATGCAGAAAATTGACAACGTCCATATTAGATGATTATGTGACATGTAAAAGATCCCTCGAGTTCTCATTCGGCTTGGGGTGCTCTTGGCAAAATTAAATTTCTATTACAGTTTCGCATCGAATAGCGTCCAGGTACCTCCATCTGGAGGAAACACTGGTCGTCAATCTTCGTCGCAATGGCATTTGCTGATAGTTGTGCTACATGAAAGAATGGATACCTTATCGGAGGATAGCACTAGGTCTGCAAAATATAGTACCATCCCCGTTAAAACAAATGGAATATTCACGACTGCATAATTTTCTTTACTTGAAAGAAATAAACTTGAAAAACAAAAAATAAAACTTGTGTTTTATTAACTCTAATTCTTATAAAAAATATAATTTTAATAACTGTTTTGAAAAATGCGTTAACATTAAAAAAAAAAAACTCAGTAACGTTCCTGGAAAACAATGGGTAATTAGTGTTCTTAATTTCTGCCATTAACATATCTGGAAAAAAATGCAGGGAAATTTCTCGCTTAAAGTCAATGACCTTCCTGAAATCATTCTGAAGAATTCGGAAACCTTCCAAGTTAAAGCTGGTCATGTTTCTGGAATTTTCGAAATAACTTCCAAGAACTTAGTTATGTAAGACTAATAACTAGGCGCTTTCTTTATTGATTAGGACAGCTCTCAAATAAATATGGCCATACCTAAGTCAGAATTTCAAGCAAATACCGAATAATTTATTTAGTTGCAATTCCTGCGAATCAACAATATCCAGAGACGTCATTTCGCTCTTATTTTTGCTTCAATCATTCTGAAAAGGCCGTCACAGAGCTGAATGTGAAAAAACTAACACAGAAGCTGAGAACATGTTCATACTGGTAGCTAAAAGTGTTTCGTAACATTAAGAAATCTGCATTCATTAAACTCCTAGAATTTCTAGAGACATTTTGCAAAACATTCTTGGGTTTTACAGGAATCGGGTAGAAAACCGCAAAATTCCAGAACGTTACCCGGAAATAATCTGTGACGTTCTCAAACTCTCACAGTGAGGTATAATGCCCGGAAAAATATTGGAATCATTATGAAAATAAACAAAGAAAAAACGTGTCTTCAAAACAGTGATGTATTAACTTAATTGACTTCCCTCGTTGTACCATCTTGATTCAAATTTATATAATTTATATTTTTCAATCCTGGATACAGTTTTTTAACCAACAATGTGAAAACATTCTGAAACGACACTGGTTATGCCTGTGGAACGTTTCGGGATTTCACAGGTTTTTCACCATTTTCCCGTAAAATTAAATATCTTTGCAAAAAAGTTTTCTGAATTGCTACAAGTTGCACGAATACACACTTTTCACTGTTTTGAAAAATATGTTTAGCTACCAGTTCAAAGATTGACTGAGCGTGTTTATTCACTGTATTGGCTTTAGTTCGATTACGGCCCGTCTAGATTGACTAAGCTCCCGATGCGAACGAATAAGTCACAAGATAGCTGCAGCTTTGTAAGGCAAGAATTTCAGGCAAGGGATGTGCTTGGCTTTTACTTGCAATTCTGTCTTAGCTTTGGCCATGGTAGCATTAATACTTTTGGAGCTTTCTTGGTAAATCAGAAAGGTTATAATCAATTACATCAAACCTACTTAATTTTTCTTGAAGGTTCCGGAGACGTGACGAACTAACCGGAAGGATTTTCAAATTCTTCAGAAAGTTTCAAGGATAATTTCAGAAAGGTTCTAATCAATTACATCAACCTAATTTTTCTTGAATGTTCCGGAGACGTGACGAACTATTAACCGGAAGGATTTTCAAATTCTTCAGAAAGTTTCAAGAATAATTTCTGAAAGGTTCTAATCAATTACATCAAACCTACCTAATTTTTCTTGAAGGTTCCGGAGACGTGACGAACTATTGACTGGGGGGATTTCCAAATTCTTCAGAAAGTTTCAAGGATAATTTCAGAAAGGTTACTGACATTTAGCAAAAAACGTTCCTGTTTTATGCAAGATATGTTACTTGGAGAGATTGGGCACATCAGCTGCTTATTATTTTCCAGAAACTTTTCTGAATTGTTTTTACAGTGAACAGATCTTTGACAATTCTAACTTAAGCCACTCCTTAGAGTTTTACATAGAACGCGAATCCGTGTTTACTGCAAATACATCTTATTTGAAACTGTTTGAATGGTTCTTCTTTTTTGATTTACAAGTTAACGTAACCATAAATATTTTACAATTAAAACACTTAAAATTTATTTAATATAACCCAATTAAAATACTTGAATGTTTAATATATTTAGAATTTTGTAATAGCGAAGAAAAAAAAAACGTTAACACTGACTAACAAAACAAACATGGTTAAAATAAGTGTTGCTACTTTATTGTAGATAAAAGAAAAATAATTAACTTTTGATTAAAAAATTGATACTAAAGGAGACAATTAGCTTTACTTGATGAAAATATTTATAGCAATTTTTATCCAAATAAATTTAATTAAAATACTGTTAAACAAAAAAAATGTGATTTTAATTGAACTCAGTCCAACAATTCGGCCCACAATGTATGAGCAATTCTGAACCATTTTACCAACTTTTGAATAATTTCAAAACAGTTAACTCGATTAAGCATTTAAGAAACAAATTGCGTTTGAAAAACTATTCTGAACAAATAAGTTTGTCGTAAAAATAATCCCGTGAAATTCGCTTTATCTTGCGCCCGGCCCATCCTCAGAGAGGAGAAAACTCCCGAGTTCCAGGAATTCATTGTTGCGTAGGAAGAAGTTGCAATTAAAAGGGTTTTGTCTAGCTAATATAAACCCCTTTCACCAGCATTTACACAAGTCTGAAACAGCTGAAGTGATTTAAAATTTTTAGAAACAGGTGATGTACGGAAACCTTTTTTGAATAATGATACGAATTGAGCTAAGTTATCTTTTAAAAAGTAGGGGAATGTGGGGCAAAGTGAAATGGTTAAAATGACTGAGCTTTTTCAAAATGAACAAATTGGAAATTTATTTTGAAAATTATAGTACACAAAGGAAGAACATTCTATTTTATAATAAAACTTACATTGAAACAGTATTACATTGGCAGTAAATTTGCGGCATCAAAAAAATAAAAAAAAAAAAGGAAATTTTTCACTTTTTTCCCCATGGGGCAAATGAAAGATGAAATATTTTTCAAATGAAATATTTTCTATTCAATTATAGAAAATATTTTTGATCAAATGAATCAGTAAAAAGGTTTAATGAGTAAATACTGAAACAATAAACTAAAAATTAAATTCGTTAATTAATATATTGATGAAAAATAAATGAACAAGTAAAGGAGTGAATGAATAAGAAAATAAGTGAATGAATGAATAAATGAGTGAATACTGAATGAAGGAATGTAAATGAATGAATTAATAAATGAATACGTAAGCGATTTAGTTAATGAATGAGCAAGTAAACAGAATAAACTATTTCACTTTGCCCCATCCACTTTTCCCCGCATGTACTTGACTAATAATAAAAAATATTTAAAATACAAATATAAGCTTAATATTAACGAAATAAATATTTCACAGAGTATTAGGTCAAATCAATCTCAGGAGGTCTCAATTAATATTTAAAATGTTAAAAGCAAGAACTTTATCATATTATAATAGCAAAAATAATTTTTGACTTGCAATAAAATATTACAAAATGAGTATCAATTTTTGAAAATTGCCTGTATTATCATATACTTTAATCTCCGGTGGTCTTTTTTACTGATTGGAATAGATTACGTGTGCGACTATATAGTTAAAATATTACTAGATAGATGGCGATAAAAGCAGAGTAAATATTCCACCATTTCACTTTACCTCACTTTCCCCTACATGTAGCACTAATATGTATTTTATTTTAACCCAATTCCATTTCCCGTCTTGCAACTAGATTGTTGCAGGCGTAAATTTTTTTAGATTATTACATGTTGCGCATGTTGTTAAAAGTACAACCTTTTGACCTTTTGCTAAACGTAATACTAATTAAATGAATTATTCCCATTGTAATGTACCTACTAGAGAGAGTTGGTTTTCTTTTTATCAATAAGTTCAGCAAGTTACCTCATTTTTAAATACGTTTTAACCAAAAATAAGTTGGACATTTTAAACTTATGTCTATTAATATTGCATGGGATAACTTTTCGCAAGATAATTTGTCTTTACAAAATTTCGTTCTGGTTGATGCATCCGCGGTTTTAAAAACACAGCGTTAATGCTTTGTCAAATAAGTTGAATGCTAACGAGTGCTCACAATTTAACTAATAAGAATGTTTCTCAAAAAAATTGAACAACTTTGAAATTCGCTTCATCTTGAGTTTGGCCTTGTGCAAAAGGGAGAAGACTCCCGAGTTATAGGTATTTATTGTTGCGAAAAAGAAATGCAACTAACAGCATCTTCTTTAGCCAATGGAAACCATTTTTTCCTCATTTACTCAAGTTTTGAACAGCTAACACGGTTTAAACTTTTAAGAAACTGGTGGTGTTCAGAAAATTGAATTGAATAAGAATGTTTCTCGTAATAATGGAGCAATGAAGTTTGCCCCATCTTAAGTCCGGCCATCCGCCCGAAGAGAAAAGGCTACCTAGTTCTAATTATTCATTGCTGCCTATAAATAAATACAACTAAAAAGATCTTGTCCAGCCGAAACAATTCACTCTACCAGCATTAGAACAAGTGGAAAATATCTAACTTGATTAAAAAGTTTAAGAAACTGGTAATTTTCAAGAAATTGTTTTGACTAAGAATGTATTTCAGAAAAATTAAGCGATGAAATTCATTTCATCTTTACTCCGTTCAAGCTCCCTTGTTCCAGGTATTCCTTGATGCGCATAAAGAAATTCAACTAAAAGGGTCTTTTCTAGCCAATTGAAACCATTTTACCAGCATTTAAGCAAGTTCAAAACAGCTAACGCGATTTTAAATTTCAAGAAACTGCTAATGTTCGAAAACTGTTTTGAATAAGAATGTTTCTTGCAAAAATGGAACAGTTAAATTCACTTCATCTCGAGAGTCCGGCGATCGGTAGAAGAGAAATAAATACCGAGTCTCAGGTAATTATTGTTGCGTGGAAAGAAAGGCAACTTAGAGGAACTTGTATAGTCAACATAATCCCTTTTAACAGCATTTAAACACGTTCAAAACAGCTAACGCGGTTTAAAATTTTAAGAAACTGGTAATGTTCGGAAAACTGTTTTGAATAAGAAAAGAATGCTTCTCGTAAAAATGGAACCGTGAAATTCGCTTCATCTTGATTCTGGTCATCCGCAGAGCGGAGATGACTCCAGAGTTACAGAGTTTCATAGCTGCATAGAAAGAAATGCTACTAAAAAATCTTGTTTAGCTAATAGAACCTGTTTTACCAGAATTTAAACAAGTTTAAAACAGTTAACACTATTTCAAAATTTCAGAAACGTGTTGTTCAGAAAACTTTTGAATAAGAACGTTTCTTGTAAAAATGTAACTGTCATCCGCAGAAGTGAAATAAATACCGAGTTCCAGGTAATTATTGTTGCGTGGAAGGAAATGCAACTTAGAGGAACTCATATAGTCAACATAATCCCTATTAACAGCATTTAAACACGTTCAAAACAGCTAACGCGGTTTAAAATTTTAAGAAACTGGTAATGTTCGGACAACTGTTTTGAATAAGAAAAGAATGCTTCTCGTAAAAATGGAACCGTGAAATTCGCTTCATCTTGAGACCGGCCATCCGCAGAGGGGAGAAGACTCCTGAGTTCCAGGCATTCATTGTTGCGTAGAAAGAAATGCAACTAAAAGGATCCTGCCTCCGAAGTTGGGGCCGAAGAGAGACTCTTCGGAACTTTATTGCTCCCCTCGTGTGCTCTAAAATCGAAACCGATCGATGTCGGCAACGATTCCGAACCGAGATAAAACACGGGGGAAAAGTAATTCAAAGCGACTCCCGCAGCTGGAAGAGGAAAATGGCTTTGCAGGCAGTCCCGAGAATCTTCGTCTTCAAATGACAGAGGATTTGGCAAACAGAATCTCCCTTAACGAGACTTCTGTATTTATCTGCACATAGATTTTGAATTAAAACGGTATGCTCAAAAGATACTTGTTTCCACTGTTTTTATTCTAAAAAAAATACATTTGGACCCCGATTTAAAGAACCTCTATTTAACGAATTTCGCGATTTAGCGAATTTTTATTTTCCCCCGACAAAAATGATGGTAAAAACCTCTATTTAACAAATAATAAACCCCGATCTAACGAATCATGAACATCCGAAAAAGGCTTTTTGTTAATTTGCGTTAGGAAATATTGAATTGTTTTCCAAGTGACATACAGTCAGACCTCGATATAAGGTCACTCGCTTATAAGGTCACTCGCTTATAAGGTCACTTCGCATTATAAGGTCACTTTTCTAAAGTCCCGGCTCATTGAATAGGAATTCTATGTTGTGTCCTATCGGATATGTAGTCAGGTCATAAAACATTAATCGCTTATAAGGTCACTTCTGTCTGATTTCTTTAAATAATTTCAGTGCTTAATAGATTCACTTCCAAGAATTTTTCGCGATGTACGATCCTTAAAAAGTGAAAAGTCGTATTCTTATTACGTAGCATGTAGTGCACCAAATGCAGTAGAAAGTGAGTATTACGACAGTGACCCTAAAATATGAAGCAGTAGTAATGAAGGCACTCAGCGTGTACATATCGATCAAATTTTCAGAAAACAATTAGAAACCATTGTGCTTAGACGAAAGAAAAATCCTATCAGTCCTGTATTTATGATAAGTTGCTCATCAGTTCTCTGCTTGGGCATATTTGTATGCAGCTTTACTCTAAATGAAAGTTCTAAGAAAATCATTTCAAATAACCTACTGCTTTCAAAAGTTTTAATTGGTTCGAATCTATTAAACTATTATAACCTAATTACTGATATTTTTGAATGTATTAAATTTTGAAAATAATTAATGTATATACATGTTTATTTATCAATAATATACATGGATCGGTTATAAGGTCACACCGCTTATAAGATCAGTTTCGTAAAGTCCCGAGGGGTGACCTTATATAGAGGCCCGACTGCATCCATATTGTCCGAAGCAGAAAAATAACTTTATTGGAATCTACAATTTTTGAAGGGCGAGGGGGGGGGGGGGGCAACCAATGAATAGCGATTCTGACGCAAAAAGCGAAATTGAAACTTGGATCAAAACTGTAACTTTTTTAAATGCTTTACATGGCCTGGAAACTAAAAACGATCTCATGTCTCATGCAGCAGGCTTTAAACGACGCAGTATTTTCTTCTCTCCAGAAAGTCAAAAGATAAATATTTCGAGTCAAGTATCAAGGAAATTGTCGAAATCTATTACCCAGTATAAAATTTCAAATCAAATAGTGTGTAATAATTCGTGGAATTCTGAACAAAAAGTGAGAATTTTCTTCTTTTGGATATTTATGCGCAGTTGCTTATTAGGGCTTTTAGATAAAGTGCAATTTTTTTTCATACCCCGATATTGCGAATAACCTCGATTTAACGTATAAAAGTTTCGGTCCCGATGAATACGCTAAATCGGGGTCCGACTATTTCTGTTTACGAATTTACCTGTTTATTTTTCTAGTTTTAGTTTTTTGACTAATTCAAGTTAAATATGCTTTCTTTGACGCATACAATCAGAGATGTGTTTGCTCCTCTACTCTACAAGCTCATTTCAAGCATCAAAAGTCGGAATTACACAGTAGCCTCAAATCTTTAGACAAGCATGTATTCACGCTTTGTATTTTCAACAAAAAATTACTTTCATTCAAAACGAACAAAAAAGCAATTGGAATTTTTAAAATATTACATTTCAATATTTTGTTATTTTAAATAAATATGCTAGTTATTCTTAAATGTTCAAAATCAAAATAGTGCTCATCACTACCTTCCCTATTGCCTTCCACTTCATCCTTAAAAAGTTTTATTATCAGTATTATTATTAGTATTTTTAATGGAATACATATCTATTATATGCTCGGTATTTGCTCACTGGTAAATCAGGAGGGTGCAAGCTATTACTATGAACATATCTGAATTTTCTTGGAAGGTTCCTGATTTTTACCAAAACGTGACAGGCTTTTATTGGGAAGGTTTCTGAGTTCTTGAGAAAGATTCCAGGTTATTTTCAGGAGAGTTACTGACTAACAAACGGCACGACTTTGAGGGTCAGGCATCTGGACGAAACTCTGGATTTAGGTAAATTCCAACATTATATGAACCCAGGTAAAGCGGTTTGACTGCATAGGTACTAGTTCGGCAGTAATGGGGGTCTAAAGTTTCTAGTTTGACTCCGGAATGCAATGGTTTTTCCTTTGAAATCAACCTTTTTTATTCTTTTCTTGATACTGCATGGCAGTATCACTCAACTGAGTGCATTCACAGTATAGAGTAAATTCCACCGCCCCTTTGTTGTACTAAAAAGAGACGCGACAGATGTTAGGAAAGCAAATATTGCTCCAAAATTTCAAATTCCAAAGAAAATGCTCTTGCAGTTCCAAGGTCAAACCAGCAAAGTTAGACCCTCCTTGCAGGCGAACTAAAGTCTATCTACTCAAACTATTTTACCTGGGCTCATATCTAGTACGAATTAACCTAAATCCAAAAGTTTATCCAAATTCATGACCCTCAAATTTTTGCCGTCTGAACTCAATTTGCAGGACTCAAGAATTGCAATGGCGTTTTTATTGGTATTTGCAACTTTGGAACAATATCTACAATCCGAAGACATTCGACGTCTCTTGTCAGTACAACGAGGAGGAGGGGGGGGGGGCTGATATTGTGAATGCATTTAATTGACGCATACGGCAATGCAAATCAAGAAAAGGGTAAAGAGAGTTTAATTTCAAAGGAAAAACCATTGATTTTCTGGACTCAAACAGCAACACCGTTGCAGCCGAACTAGAGCCTATACAGTCAAACCGCTTTACCTGGTTTCATATCTAGTGCGAACTGACCTAAATCAAAAATTTCATCCAGATCAGTGATCCTCAAGGTCGTGCCATTTGGTAGTGAGTTTCAGCGTGAAACTTTTTCATTTTTCGCCAGACATGTTATTAGCAAGTGTAGGGCCACTAGTTACTCATTATTTTCCAGGAATTTTCCTGATTTTTTTACAGTACTTTTTGCAGTTTTCTTTTCCTTACAGTTATAATTGTTTCAGGACAAACGCAAACGCCTACATTTGCCAGACTATTTGACCCCTAAACTGCAGATTGAAGCCTTCTTATTTGTTGAAGACGACTTCGACCCTATGACAGGACCACTTTTGCTAAGACAACCCTATATCATCCTGTTTGTAATACTTTTATCTTCATTTTATGTGTAACTTAGGAAGAACCTCGGTGAGGGTAGATTATCCTAAGTCGGATCACAGACTGTATGAGTGTCACACTTTTTCTCACTTCGAAGACCATAGTACCAAAGATTAGTACTACGATAATTATAATTAACCAATCATAATTGGTTTCAATCGAGCGACTTTTGCGTTTCGGCACCAATGTTTCAAATAACAATAAGCGATAAAGCGTCTTCGCTCATTCAAAACTTTTTCAACTTTAAAATCACATGAATCAGAAATTTAATGCCGAATGTGTTCGCTTTGGGCTCTAGGGAACTTGCACTGGAAATGAAGAAAATAGCTAATTTTCATTTTTGGACTTGGCAAATATTTGCATACGAATTTTTTAAATAAAGAGTTGAACTGTGGAATCAAATATCCATTTCAAAACCTTCCAGAAAATTTTTCATTTGGCTACTTAACCATTGAGCGACTAAATAGTTTAGACTATACAGAAAGAACATTCTAGCACAATACTTTTCCTTCTCTTCTCTTTGGATGTAAATTACACTTTAACATCCACTCCTACCTAGACCAGTTTGACAGTCCTTCCGTTAATGCAATAACATCAAAAAAAAGAAAAAGAAAAAAGTGCTGATGTGTACATCACATGACTTCCTTTTACTCCTATTTAATGTCATTTCCCCATTACTGGCAATTTTAATGTGACTCAATAATTTACTCTCTAAGTGTCACCAACAGTGGATAAATTGAAATGAGATTTTAAAAAGCAAAAAAAAAAAGCCAAATTTGTCTTCCAAGTCGGAGCCCAAAAGACGAGGAGTTTTTGTTCAACTTCGACAAAACGGGAGCAATCGTTGAAGTATCTCTCAACGGTTTTGTCTGGAACTTGAGAACCACTTCAACATAAGTGAAAATTAAAAGGACACTATTATCCCTCAGTGAAAAATGCTTTCCTGTACACTCTACGGGAGAAAAAAGAAAATCAAGAAATATTACTGTTGTGCATGGAAGAATCTGCTCACGTTCTTTGATGCAATAGCTAAAACACGTGACTCCCTCTCAATTGACTTTTTCGTTTGTTTTGCAACATTTTACTCTTCCTCGTAGATCACGTCTTTATTAGTGGAGCAAAGATTTCTGGTTCACCGTCATTTCGAGTGGGATCTGCCATGGATCACTAAACAAGTTCGGAACTTGGGAGCTATTTTTTTTTTTTTTTTTTCGCCCTTATTTCAGGAAAAGGATTTTTTGACACTGCTGCGAATGTGATCTTCCCGTGGATGAAGAATAAAACCTTTCAACAGAAAGAATATAAACAATATCAAATAGAAAAAGGCAGTAAATACAAATCAGCACTTTAGACTTTCAAAATTAAAAGTTGTATTGTTTTATTTATTACTAGCGGTACCCGCACGGCTTTGCCCGTAGCAGAAAATTGAATGTTCATTTGGTTCGCGTACAAATAATGGATGATGAATTTCTCGCCAATTTGCTATGTTAATTTGCTCGCCCATATTACTGCTCCACATTTTGGTTATTTACTCGTCCATGTCATTTGCTCGGTAAAATGTTCTTAAAATTGGAATTCAAAAAGAACAAAATTGAATTTCCGAAAAATCGCTTAGAGATGCACACTCCCTTGCTACAAACTAATTTTGTACCAAATTTCATGAAAATCGGCCGAACGGTTTTGGCGCTATGCGCGTCACAGAGATCCAGACAGATAGCCCGACAGATATCCAGACAAACTTTGAGCTTTATTATTAGTAAAGACATTGAGGTCAGATAAATATTTTAATCCTGTCTGGTTCTTTTTGATAACACGCTAAATTATAGTTAAATATTAGGTAAATAGCTCTAATATCGAGCTATTTTTCTAGCTAGAGAAGCCATTTAGATTTTCAAACATCCCAACAATTTTAACAAGAAGGAAGAAGGAATAAAAAATCAACAAGCTCTGGCATTCTGTATTTAGACGGATTATCCCGAGAGAAACCTTCAGTCACACTTCGGCACTTGCTCAGTAGCTAAGAAGTCGTTTCCCTGGAAGTTTCGTCCACGCTGCCACTGAACATGACCGCCGCAGATGCAGTCGAAACGTTTGGAAATACTACACTCAGACCACGGCACAACAGCCCGGAATCTTTTAATATTATTATTTTTCTAGCCTCTAGAAATGTGTATGTGTCGAGTATGTTACCTTGTGCTCTTTGCAGAGGAAAAAAGAAATAAATAATTTTTTCGGTTGCACAATGGAAAATCCTGCTCACGTTCTATAATGCAATAGGCTAAAACACGTGAATAGTTTCAATTGACTTTTCGTTTGCTTTAAAATATTTTACCTTCCTCGTAGATCATGTCTTTATTAGCGAAACAAGAATTTCCGGTTCACCGACTTTTCAAGTAGGATATGCCACGGATCACCAAACAAGTTCAAAACTTTTGAGCTTTTTTTTTCCTTAAAAATAAATGTGTTAATATTTTATCAAAGTATATGTTTCTGACATTGCTTCGAGATTGATCTTCTCATGTGTGACGAATAAAACCTCTGAATAGAAAAAAATTTCATCACATTAAAAAAGACCGTAAGTGGGAAGAAGAGATTGATAAAGAGTTTCATCATAAACGGTTAAAAAATGAACTGAAGGTGGATTATTCTTCATCTAGTTAAAACAAAACGAGCTGATGTGTGCATCACATGACTTCCTTTTACACCAATTTAATGCTATTTCCCTATTTTTGCAATTTTAATGGGATTCTCTCTCTAACTCTTTAAATATCACTAGCAATGGCCACATTGAAAGCAGATTTAAAAAAAAAAAAAAAAAATCGCCAAATTTTTCGCCAAGTTGGCGACAAAACTTGGCAACCAAAAGACTGGCGATATATCGCCAAGTGACCGCCAAATTATAACACCACTTGAGTTTGCATCGAAATTAACAATGATTTCCCCCCAAAAAGGTGCAAAAGACCCCTTTAGAAACACCCGAATGCAACCAAAATAGGAGGTGCACAACTAGACCCCACTACGAGTCTATGTACCAAATTTCAACTTTCTAGGACATACCATTTTTGAGTTATGCGAGATACATACGCACATACGCACATACATACAGTCACGAGAAAAGTCGTTGTAATTACCTCGGTGATGGTCAAAATGGATATTTCGCGTGTCTATACATTCTTAGGCACTTTTCCGCATGTGGTCGAATCGAAAAAAAAACTCAACATTCATTTGGGGGTGAGCAAAATGGAAATTAAGGGCGATTTTTGAGTGAAAATTTTTTCGCGAATACAATACTTCCTTTTTTGTAAAAGGAAGTAAAAAGTATGAAATAGTGCGTACTAACCAAACTACTTTTTCTCAATTTAAAATTACGTACAGAATAAGTTTAGAGACATTTTGTTTCAGAATCAAACAAAAAGGAGATATTTTTCAGCGAGCCAATCACAGAGCTGATTTTGATCTCGCATGATCCTTTGGGGGCCGTGGTAGCCCGATCGGTAGAGTGTCGGATTCGGGGCCGGAGGGTCCTGAGTTCGAACTTCGACGGTCGAAGACCCACCGTCGTCATTAAAAGGGACTGGGCGACGTTAAATATGCTCGTGGTCTCAATGTCCTCCAAGTGAAACGATACCTCTGGAGGTGCTAGCACCAGGTAGCTACTAGCTCCTGGTCTAGTTCTGAATTCTCATTAACTGTTCGATCCGGTGATGGTGCTGCCATCTATCGGTATAAAAAATAAGGGAGGCAAGGCACTTAGTATGCAGTCCTCGACATAAATACAGTTGTAGTCAGTTGTGACTCGGAATCGAAATCGAAATGATCCTTTGAATGGAGCATTATAACTCTTCATGCTTTGATGCCATGCCTGGAGTAAATTTTTGCACATTTGAGGGCAAGTAAAAACTAGTTAAAACAAGTTACTTCGCATTTATAGAGCTGCTGGAGATGAAAATGTGAAACTATTAAACTTTTTTTTAAAAAAACTTTTTTTACAGCGTCATTTGACAAACAATGGTGATGCCTTAATAATTGTTTTTAAATGCGTAGAACTCTCATAATCTAATCTAAAAATTGCCTAGTTTTTAACTCACCAACAGCTTGATTTCAAAAATTACCACAATTGTGGTAATTGAGTTTTTTTCCATTTACCTCATGATTCCTTTTATCCCAACGTCCAGTTTCATGGAGAATTTCTAATCTATGTAGAATATTCTAAAAATGAATTGTTCTTCATTCGTTTGGATTATGTATCTCATAATTTACGAGACTGTATCTCGTAACAATAGGAATTTAATAAAACATAGCACCTACAAAATACGTAAATACATCTGCGTTCAAATATAAGAGATTACTAAACAAAGTATGAAATGCAAAATTTTTTGTAACTATGCAGACGCGTGTTTTGGGGTTTCAAAGAACCCTTTTTTGAAGGCGAAAGTAGTGAGCTTATGGATGAAGAACATTAGAGAAGCCTTTGTGGGAGTACTTAACATTTTGATAGAATGATGTTTATTTCAATTTTATAACAATTAATCTGTTTACTTTTACATAAGAGAAATTTTCTCTTTTTTTTCTGAAAATTGTTCTAATTTGAGAAAGATGCACGCATTTGAGATGATTTGAAGCTCATGTCAATTGAGGGTGAAAATCAGCAAATAATCAAGTCATCTTTTAAACAATAACAGGCCACATGAATCATTTTCGTGGGTCCGATATGACCCTCCGGGCAGTACGGTGAACAGAACGGACTAAGAGCTAAGAGCTCTAGATCGAGTCATCTTTCGAACAAAATAAATCAAAATTGGTTCAAAATTATTTCCGTTCATTTTTTCTAGTTCTCAACATAGAACACAACAACAGACACCATACAACATAAAAGCGGGTCTCATATCGCACGCGGACCGCAAGTTGGCCATAAGTTGCTGAGAACAATCCTGATCAAGTTTGTTTTCAAACATTAACAACGGGTCACAATTGACCGGTTTTGTGGGTTCCACATGACCGGCGGCATATAAACAACCTTTACTCTGCTGGTGACCATGTAAAAATTTGGAGACTGCTGATTAGCTACCACATGAAATCATCCATCTTCTGTATACCTTGCTTTGCACTCTCTAATTATTATTTCATTTTGAAAGAAGACATGTCTTCTAGACTTTAATCGAGGGGAGGGGAGGGGAGGAGGAGAATTAAAAACATTGAAACGTGAATCTAGAATTTCCAAGGCACGAATTTGTTCAATACTTTGGATGAGGAAAAAAACATGGCACACACATTTGCGTCGACTGGTCAATCAAGAGTCTTAAAAGTATTACAAGGTTCCTAGCTGAGTAAAGGTTGTTTATATGCTGACCGGCGGGTCGTTGGTTGGGTAACATTCACAATGAACTCCTGCTTCAAATAAAAAGAGTATTATCGAGATGAGTTCATTGGTACATAAGTTTTGATACATAACATTGAACACAACAACGTGCCTCATGAATCAGTTCCCGAGCCACATATGGTCCACGGATCGTAGACTGAGCGTAAGTGGCTAAGAGCAAGAACACTCACGTTCAAGTCACTTAATAAGCAATAACAATGAGCTACATGGATTAGCTTCACTAGCCCGGTAATGACCTGCGGGCCGTAGGTTGGGTAAAACCGACAAACACTTTTGATCAAGATACCCTCCAGGGCTGAAAGTGAACTCAAGTAAAATTTTCTGAAAACAGTGTGAAATTTTCGGAATCTATGAGGAAAGTTGACTTTCACCCCCCCCCCCCCCCATAAAAACTTTTCAAATATGCATACAAAAATCATTGAAATAATTGAAAAAAGAAAAGGTATTAAAAAAATATGGAACTGATGTGATATACCCCACCCTTGGCGACTTTTTCCTGTTGGCGCCAAGAAAGCATCGCCAAGAAAACGATGTATGACGACATATGTCATACATCGTTCTTAGCGATGCTTTTTTTAGCGCCAACAGGAAAAAATCAGATAAAAAACATGATCAAAGCACTTCAGAACACAATATATATAAAAACAACATAAAAACACAACAAAAAACATCACGAATATATGCTTCAAAAATGTACATTGCCGGGGTTTTTTGTAAACATATTAAAATACAATGAAATAAATTATTGTATTAATTACAAGTCGAAATTAATGCATTAATTGTTTTTTCATCATTTCTCCGGGATACGAGCCCTCGGTCTCATAGTACTTTCGTAATGAGACCTCGGCTCGCCGGCCCTGCCTCGGTCTCATTACGAAAGTACTATGAGACCTCTGGCTCGCCAGGACCTCGCTCCGCTCGGTCCGTTATCCCTCCGACTGTTAATATACATTACAGTCGGAGTATGGTCACAATTATGTATATTTATGTATATTATGCATATTCATGTGTACAATAATGACACAGTTTTAAGTGTGAAATATGCACCATTATTGTGCAGATTTATTAATAAAATTCAGCATTTTTAAGAGTACAACCGAAAGAACTTTCAATTGTTAACATAAAATTCAGTACCTAAAGGAGGCACGTTAATGTCTAAATAATTCGTGGCATCGATAAGAATTAACTTTTAGAACAAAATAACCGAACTATTTTTGTAAAATGAATTAACATACAGTAAAAATAAAGTTAAAAGCTACAAGAACCCCTCAAGGATTTGTAAAAAACAAAGAATTTCCGAAGTGAGAATTTTTATGTGAATTCTAAAATAAAGAACTTACCTTTTTATGGTATAAATCCTCACACTCAGTCCAAAACAAAACATCATCTGACAATGGCGCGTTACAGATACACACCACGTTGGAGTTAACTTTTAATTAACCTTCAAGTTTGAAGAAACTGGCATTTTCTAATGTTTTTACTTCAAAACACAACTACTGAATCTAAACTAACACAAAATAAGCATTCCTGTAAGGTATATTGCACAAAACAACACGTATCTCTCCTGCATAAAACCAAGAACCCAAGTAAACAAGTTCGAACAAGTTTGCCTTCGCGTTGCCAACCGCAGGTTAGTTTCACCAGGGATGCCATGCTTAAAAATTTATCGCCTCATTGGCGAGAAAAATATTTCAATTTTGTGCAAAAAATCGGATGTCGCCAAATGGGGGGGGGGGGGATATCACATCTGTACCAAAAATATTTTTTACATAATTTTTCAGTTTCAGAATGCGTTGTTGGCCCAAAATTTGTGGATCACAAACACCCCTGCCTTGAACAAAAAACGAGATCGATTCATTGATATTCGAATCGTAACATTGAGCATGACAACACGCCACAAGAATCAGTTTAACGGGCATCATATGACCCGCAGACCACATGTTGACCCTCAGTGGCTTAACATGTTTGATGAAGTCATCTTTCAATCAATATAAACAGGCCACATGGACCAATATTGCGGTCCCCATATGGCCGACGGACCCTAAGTATTGTAAAGAACGTGAACACCTTGATCAACTCATGTTTCAGTGAAAAAAAAAATACACTCACACACATCATTCATTGGTGAATCTTGATGGAGTAGTAAAAGGTGCGCTCTCGCTCTGATCTTGTCTAACCATATAATAACAACCTATTACAAATGATACAAATGATTTTTCCACTTCAATGTCATCCGTTAACTCTCCGTTGTCAAGCTTCACATAGTTTTCGAATTTAAAAATTTTAAATAACAGCGGATCACAAAGATCAGCTTCACAAGCCCCATATGACCTGCGTTGGACTTCCACACTTAAGAATTATCTCGATCAAGTCAATTTTTAAGTAATAACACTGTGCCTCGTGGATCAGTTTCGCGGGTAACACATTACCCGCGGGTCATAGATAAGGTTAAACCGGCCAACACTTTCAAACAAGTTCCCCTTCCATTCAAAAAAAAAATCGAGATCCGTGCATTTGTTTTCGATTCGCAACGTTTTCGATTTGCAACGTTGAATATGACAAAAATCCACAAACATCAGTTTCGCTGGCCTCATATAAACCACGGACTGTAGGTTGAGCCTCAGTAACTAAAAATCTCATTTAAGTCACATTTCAAGCAATAACTACGGGTCTTCTATGACTCACGGTCAGGAGCAGACTGGATCCTCCCCCCCCCCCCCCCGAAGAGTGCGCCAACCTAGACTCCCAAAAGGCGCACAGATTCGAGAGCGAAAAAAAAAACCCTGAAGGTGCACAAGTTAGAATTAGAAAAGGAAAAAATAACGAAGGAAAAAAACGGATTCGCACTAGTTCGCGAACGCAAAAGAAAAAAGGAATAAATAAATCGAGGTTCTACTGTAGTTCTCAAAAAGGAGCATCTACTTTTCTAAATCAGCATGTCCTTCAAGGCGAATAAAATATGGCAAACAATGCATAATAATGTAAAGATTCTACTTTAAATTAAAAAGCTGTCATTTTGACGAGAACGGAACACTGCCAGATCACGGATGAAAAGCTTAAAATTCTAATATATCGCCACGCTTAAACTTTTTGGGAGGGCGGAAAATCTCAATTTGTCGAACGAAACTCGCATATTTGTCGATTAATTAAATACGGTTGCATGCCCAGATTAAGTGTATCTAATGAAATGGGACATTTGAGCATTCAAAAATTGCAACGTTGCAATTATGCCCTCAAATATGCCGAATCGTAAGACAAAATTTGACCTCTATGGCAATTTTTAGGAGGTCATAGAGACCTTATTTGACCCCCCCCCCCCCCTTCTCTCATCGGATGCCTCTGAATATAGCTTCTAAAACTAATGTTATGTTCAGAAGTCTCAATAGCACTAGGTCATTAAACTTGATGTAAAACTTTGATTTCCTGCTGACGCAAATATGAAGCTTTTAATTAAAAAACAAGCGTTTCGTGTTTGTACCTTCAGATGCTTACATTTTATTATTTATTTTTTTTTGGTGTGCTTCACTGATTATTCATCTTTATAATTTAAATTTTGATAGATAAGTATGAATGCTGGCTATAGAGGTCAGAGTATTTTGAGTCGTTCAGACTTCAGAGTATTATATTTCCAGAGTGTTCTGGTGAGCAAATTATTCAATAGAACACATACAAACCATGTCTGTAAACTTGATATTGTTTGCATGTATTTCGGTCACGTTTTTCTTTTTTTATTTGCCTATTTTTTTTTTATTCATCGAATAATGTACAGTTTATAAAAGTTACTGACGATATCTGAAGCTTGTTACTGTAAAGTTTATCATTATAGTAGTCAAAAAACAAATTATTAAAGAATTTAAAACCAAACATAAGTAAAAAACAGAAAGAAAGAATATAATCGTGATGCGTCAAAAACTTACTAGAAGACATAAGGATTTAAATGTTAAGAACTGACATCATTTATAACAAAATATTTTATCGTAAACAAAGTCTAATGTTCTAATAACTTTATATACGATCAAGAAAGGAGTCGACTGCTTTATAAATCTAATTAGAGTTTCAAAAAATATTTCAGAACCATCACACAATATATAAAAGGTTGAAAATCACAATAACTACTCGGATTTTTGCTACAAAGCAATCGCTGCAACTTTGCAGCTAAAACAAATTGCAAAGCCACCATTAACGAATACTGGGATACGAATTTCGATGCCAAATTAAAGCAGTTATTTTACACACATTACAGATGATAAAAAAAAGCTACATTTTAAGGAAAAGGGAATGAATAAATATAACTAGTATTTACCTTTAACTTGAAAAGTTGCTTAGCTGTCCTGCCTCCAGTCAACAAAAAATCAACAAATATAGCAGCCGATATGTTGAATTCGTTAGCTTTTCTTTGAAACTTCCCGTATAGAAAGATTTGCGCATCCTTTTGCGCAATCTAAAACAGTTTTGCAGTTTTTCTCTGTTATTTTGTAAAGAGCAGTATTATACTGGCGGAAAAAAAAACAGTATATTTATTACTGTAAAAACAACACTTATTTTTTGCAGTGCATGTAGTGCTGTCCTCATGCCCGTTCAGCTTTTATTTTATACACTATTCAGTCTGTAATAACTTTGCTTCATGTCCCAATGGTAAGACATTATGTTCAAAACACTAACAGAACCACGTTAGGTGTCAAAATAAATATGCGTAAACGTGCCCCGTGTCCAGGCAAATTTATGCAACCGACTTGGACTCAAAAATATTTTTTTTAACGGTTAAAAACACGAGCTGAGTAACAACTAAATATACCAATTTTGACTCCATTAACTGCTTCATAAAACCGCAATGTCTAAAATTTCCTAAGTTAAAACGTAAAAATTAGAAAACTCATTGAAAAAAATCCGCGTAAACATGCCCTGGTATACCCTACTTAAGCTATACCGTAAAAGCTTGCTTATTTGGTTTACGTTAAAAGTAAAGTACACTCACCCCCCTAAAAAAGGACAAATTCTAACATTTTCCTATTGTTAGTACGGTCTCCAAAACGCGTTTCTTCAAATACAGTCGAATCTCAATAACTCGAAGCTTATAACTCGAATGTCCCTTTATCTCAAAGTTTTTATCAGGTTTCAAACTCTTGAAACTGTTGTGGAAATTTCCCATAACTCGAACTACTCGAGTGTTTTTGCCGGTCCCTTGGGACTTCAAGTTATCAAGATTTGACTGTGTCTCGAAAACTCATTTCTACAGATACTGCGCTTTACTTTCCCACGGCACTGTAACAATTTATATTTTACTATCAAAACTCATTGAAAAAAATCCGCTTAAACGTGTCCCGGTCTACCTTACTCAAGTCCATGCCATGTCCATGAACGGTGCACACATTGAACTCAGGTAATGAAAACTATTGCTTTCTGTTTAATAAAATGATTAAACACCTCACATGACAAATAAAGTAATAAATGGTTCGGTCTACATTGTGTGGACTTTTTGTTCTTCTTTCACTCTCAGAAATGGACTTTCAAATTTGACGAAATTTTCTTCGTTTTTGACGAAACCACTTCCAGGGATATGCTCCGAGCGAACATTTCGTCAAATTGAAGAAACTGCTTTTGTTAGTGGTTTGAGGATGCGAATTTCGTCAAATGTAACGAAATATTTCTTCATTCTAGTTTTGTCAAATTAACAATCATTTTCGTAGTTTTGAGAGCATTGGTTTCGTCAAATTAATTTCGTCATATATGAGGACGTTAATTTCGTAAATTTTTAAGAAAATTTATTTCCTTTTTTTTTTTCCTTTGAGCACATTATTCTATTTTATTTTTATTTATTTATTTATTTTTTTTTTTGAGAATACAGTCGAACCTCGTTAATTCGAACACGCTTAAAACAAATAACTGCTGAAATGAACTTTTTTGCAATGTTTGTCTTATTGTTTATTGTTTTTTGGATAAAGCGAACCAACTTTTTATAATAATCGATTTTAATGGTCCCTTTAAGTTCGTTATAACGAGGTTCGACTGTATTTTATAAGATTCGTGTGCGTGTGATCAAATCCTAACTTCAGAATCTTACCACCGTAGTTTCCCACTTTATTACGTATAGTCACTTTCACAGGCCCGTCATTTATGAGGTCAGGGTGTCAATTGACCCCCCCTCCCGTCTTGATTTTTGAACATTCATGTTTTTATACATGACTGGCCGTTGTTTTAGTTCGTTTTCTGTAAAATTTTTATTGAGTACAGACTCTTTGTCATATTTGGGAAAAAAATGAAACAACCTGCCTGCAGCCCCCTCTCCCCCCCCCCCCATCAAAAAAAAGACAAGTAATTGTTAAAAAAAAAAAGAGGCACATAAAATATGTCAAGCGAATTTTTATTTATGTAAAAATGCAAACAAACAGTTTCTTAAAAAAGGTAAAACAAATCATTGCAGATTAAACTCCCCATGATATCTAATCAACCCCCCCCCCCCCCATAATGGGAGTTTTCCTTCAAAAAATCTAATTTTTATCGGATATTTTCCAAATTTGGCACAGAGGTTCGTTATTGGAGGCTCGGGAATTCACACAAGGTCGTTTATGTCCCTCTATGTGGAAGGGGGGGGGGGGACAGACAATCCCACATTGGGGGTTCTCCGTATTAAAAAACAAGTTTTTGTCCGATCTTTTTTAAATTTGCCACAGAGGTTCTTAGATGCTCAAGAATCACGCAGGGTAGTTTTCATCACTTTATAAGGGGAAGGGGGGCGATGGGGGGGGGGTTCTTTGAAAAAATCCAATTTTTGTCGGATCTTTCCAAAATTTGACACATAGGCTCTTTGATGCACGGGGATTCACGCAGGGTAGTTTTCGGTCTTCTATGGGGGGGAGGGCAACCCCTATGGTAGTTTTCCTACAAAAAATCCAGTTTTTGTTGGATCTTTCCGAATTTGGTAGAGTTTCGTTATTTGATGCTCAGGAATTCTGATAGGGTGGTTTTCTTTCCGCTATGGGGGGCAACCCCCATACGGGAGGGGTTCTTATAGAAAAACAGTTTTTATCATATCTTTTCCAAATTTGGAACAGAGGTCCTCTGATGTTCGGGAATTCACACATGGTAGTTTTCAACCCTCCATGATGGGGGGGGAGCAACACCGCATTGGGGGTTCTCCTTATATAAAAAAAAGTTTTTTTCCGATCTTTTCTAAATTTGCCATAGAGGTTCTTTGATGCTCATGAATTCACGAAGGTTAGCTTTCGTCAATGTATGGGTGGGGGGGGGGCAACCCCAATGGGGTTTTCCTTGAAAAACATTTATTTTTTGTCGGATCTTTCCAAAATTTGGCATAGAGGCTCGTTCACTGATGCTCAAGAGTTCTCATAGGGTGATTTTCGCCCCGCTATGGGGGACAACCACAAAATGAGGGGTTTTCTTACAAAAAACCACTTTTATCATGCCTTTTTCAAAATTGTCACAGATATCCTTTGAAGCTCGGAAATTCCCGTCTTCGTCCCGCTATGGAGTGGGAAACCACGTGTGGGGTGGGGGGGCTTAAAAGAACCCAGTTTTTGTCTGATCTGTTCCAAATTTGGTACATTTGTCTTTTGATGTTTCGGCATTCTCATAGTGTAGTTTTCGCCCCGCTATGTGTGGCAAACCCCATAGGAGTTTTCCTTATTAAAATCCAGTTTTCGTCGGATCTTTTCCAGATTCGGCCCAGATATCCTTTGATGCTGGAAATCCACATAGGATAGTTTCCCATGGGGTAGTATTCATATGGGGTACTACCCCATGTGATTAAAGAACCTATGTGCCAAATTAGAAAAAGATCTGACAAAAGCCTGGATTTTTATCCAACTTATACCACAAATTTCAAAGAAAAAGTACAATAAATTGGACAACTTTAAGTTAGTACATATTTGTTCTAAAATTAGATACAGAAAATAAAATTAGATAATCTTAAGAAAAAGCTTACCTTTTTCTTTTTCTAATTAATTATTTGTTTTATTAATTTTGCTTGTATGTAGAATGTTTATTTGGCCACATGAAATGCATGCAATAATAAAATTCCTGTTTTTTAATACAGGAATTTTATTATTGCATGCATTTCATACTTCATACTTTGAAAACAATTCTCTGCCAAAATTGCAAAAGGTATTTGAAAATATAAATCTTAAAAAAATGCAGATGTGAAATAAATCTTTCGGTAAAATTAATTTAGTGTAATGTTTGTTAAATAATTATAAAAATATACCTTTGCTTTTCACCCCTAAGTTTTTATTTTTATTTCCAAACATGTGTAACATGAAATCAATGTATAATATACGAACATTTAGAATATTGTTATAATTATGAAAAAATCTTCGTCTGTCCCTGTTCCAATTATCTCCGTGATGTTGGATCCATCCTAAAAAAAGTTTTAAAAAGAGAATATATAACATAATAAGTAAAGGTTTAAGTCCATGGGTGTATGCCCTCATGCACATGGATCTTTTTTCTACTTCGAGGAAAGTTTTACGATTAAATTCATCAGTTTATTTCTGAAATAAAACATGTTTTCACGTCATCTTTCAAAATATGAGTTTTTTTTCCCTTAAGTTAAAAAGCTACGATTCGCTTGTGACTTTGCAAAGCATCTGATTTAATTTTTATATTTTTCAAAATATATGATGATTTCAATGCTGACAGCTTTTTTTCAAGCAGATTGCAAGAATGAGTTATTTTTACAGCGGATGAACAAAATTTTTATTTAGGCAGATAGACTCTCAGTTAGTTTCTGAAATTAATTTCTGAATAATATTCTAGAATTAGAGTTTCTTCAATTTATCGAGAATCAGCATTATTTAGCCATTAAACGAGTAAATTCTTTTGCACATCAAGTCGTGAATTTTCATTTTTTTGAGCTATAAAAAAATCAAAAGTGCGAAAATTGTTGATCTGTGATTTTTTTTTTTATTTATTTTTTATTTTAACCGATAGCCAAAATACACCGTTTTTCTTTTTTTTCGATTTTCGTGTTCCATTTTCTTCACGAATGTTTTCTGAAGTACTCTCTCCCCCTACTGAAATTAGTTCCAATAAAGTACTTATGAATTAAGTAGTACTGAAACTGGTGATTATGATTTTATTTGCACTTTTTTCAGAGATTTTATTGTGCTATGTTATCAATAAACAACATTTACTTACCGAGCTTTACCTCCTTAAACCATTATCAAATTCGAGTCAAAAACCCAGGACTCCAACACTCGAAGCCAAGCTCCATTTCATAAGTTAACTAATAATTACATAAAGCTACCTTCTAGCTGATGGATAGTGATTTAGTAGAAAAAAAAACTGATTTTTCTGCTATACTGGGGGTAGAGTACTTACAAAATGGGGCGTAGCTTAAGGGCGTGTGTACTTCGGATTTTTTTAACTCAGCTGGTAATGATTTTAAGAGGGAATGCTTGCCAAGTAAAGTTTTTAATTGATAGTATAGTACCTTGAAATCTTTAAAAAATATTCGAACAAAATCATAAAATCATCAGAATCAATCACTAGTACAAAAATATTCAATCGTAGCTCTACTTACTAGTTTGGGACGAAGACGAAGGGAGTATCACCTTTTAACTAAGCATATTTGATTTTTAAAATATGCAATTTTCACGCAGTAAATAAAAAAAAAAACGCCAAGGGAGAAGAGCTGCCAAAGATAGGGGAAACCCAATAACAAAGTGCATTTCCTTGTTTGTTTGTGTCTTGAGAACTAATTGACTGATAACAATGGATTTTTTTTTCCAAAGATTTATAATGAAAATAGGGACCAGTGTGGTGCAAACAAGCAAAGCTTGTTACTTCTTATCATATATTTTCATTATCCTTTTAATTTTTCATATATTTTCATTATCCTTTCAATTTTTCAATTGAAGTTCGGTTAAATTTTCAGACATTTTACTTTGTATCCAGCAAAATTACAGCTCCAACAAAAAATTTGGATTTATTGGAAGTTCATCTATAAAATGCTTCTTAGTCTGATTTAATGTAGACCGGGATTTCTCACTTTTTGTTGACAATACCTTCAGGCGGCAAATATGGCAATAAAATTAATGCTGCATTTATTTTAGCTGTAGAAACTATGTATAATGGAAAAATTCATAATTATGACAAATCATGTAACACAAATTGACATAGAAAAACCTATAAATTTAGTGTATGAAGTGGGAAAATAAACAAAAAATGCTTATTATTGTTATTACAATTTTCAAACATGCTGCTATACTATCTTTTCTTTTTAAATCGAGGTTAAACATTAAAACTCTACTTTCAATAATTTATTTAAATTTGCGGAAATTTTTTTAAAAATATTGAAAATATTCTGCTGAAATATCAAGCACAAAGATAGAGTTCTTTATGGAAATTAATATTTTCTCTATCTTAAAATGATTTGTATTAAATTGATATTTACTTTACTTCATGTTTTATGCAAGTAAAAAAAAAAGGCTCCACAAATAATGAACATAAGCACTTATTGCTAGAAACATCTGCTGCAGGGAAAGAGATTATATAAACAACATGGGATAAGCATTTAAAAGTCTTGTCTACGAGCTTAACAAAATAAAAGACGGTATCATTTCGGATCCAAAAGCTGATATAAACGGTTTGCATTTATTTTTTATTGCATCAAGCGCTTTTTTTTCCTCGAGTTTCATCGATTTTATTCAAAGATTGCTAAACAATTATTTTAAAATATTTTCTACGAACACTTTTGTGCTATAAAGTTCTTGATACTTTTGATTATTAATTTCTTCAAAATCAATTTTATTTTGCTACTTAAATATTTCATGAAGTTTTGTTATATTGTTTACCCATTCCAAAATATTAATTTTTACTAATGGGTATAGCAATCTTTCATTGAAAATGATAAGTTTGCGAACACTTTTGGGAACTACTGTATAAATTATTATATTGAAAAAAACATTAAATGTAGAGTGGAAGAAGAAAAAATATCAATACTTACTGGGGGATTGGTACATAGTATTTTTTTAAGAAAATAAAAACGCGGAATGAAACAAATTTGAACTATTAAACTAAAAAATACACTTCGTTTAACAGAATTATTTTTGTAAAATTCATGGAGAAGAATGAAAACACATAACCATGTAATATATTCCACGTTGAAATTAAAAGCTTCAAAGTTCTATGCCATTTATAAAAGCGCTGTATATCATCTGTGTTAGTTTAGCTACGGTGGAGTGTTTTTTTTTTTTTTTTTTGTAAGTTTAAATTCGTACAAATTCTTTAGTCATGTTTGTAATTTTTTTAACGAAATAAAGGAAGTACGTTTTTGGAAATAAATGTCAACAAACCAATATTCTCTTTTTCAAATAAAAAAAATAACTCTAGCTAAGCCTAACGTGGAGGTGACTCAAGGTTAACAACACACAGAATTCTAAACCTAATCGAACCGTTCGTTTTCTTTTTTAATGTGTTTTAAATACAACATTAAACACAACACTAAACAAAAATGTAACAATACATAAAAGAAGGCACATTGCACATACAAATTTCAATAAATACTAACCTTTTTTTATGAATCCTGTAGGATAATTTCCGTAAGATAATTTAACGAGCAAGTACAAGACTGAAACGAAAATTCCCAGAATGCACTGCAATATGACGAAATTGGGACGAAATAATTTCGTCAAAAATTTGAGATTTCTGGTTTCGTCAAATATCACGTGATTCGGTGACGAAAGGATCATCGAAAATAACGAAATAGTGCTCGAGGATTGCCGAATCGTCAAAATTGAGCGTTTCATTTTTGACAGTGTTTATGCACTGTTGAACGGGCTTGCATATGACAGCCCTGAAACAGCTGTTTGCTGAGTTTGTAACTCTATTTTATTACTTTATTTGTACTTTATGCACGTTGTTGTCGTTTTTACTCATTCCATAGTATAAAGTTTTTGACTGTTTTTTTACTATTCACCTCACATGACATTTGTTTTTCTTATTGTGACTATACAGCAACCAATGTAAAATAATTATACACTGTAAAAAAAATCCGTAAAATTTACGGAAAAAAACTGTCAGCCGGGACGCCAGTTTTCTTCCGTTTATTTTACAGAAATCTTCCGTATTTTTATTATTTATTCAAGCTGATTTATTATTTTATGAAGATTAAAAAATGAAACTATACTTTCATAAATACATTTCAATATTTACTATACTACTACGAAATACATGCATACAAAGGTACATTTCCGAATATTCCTCTGTAAAAGATGACAAAAAAAACATAATAAAAAAATATTGATTAGGATGCAATGAAATGGAAGTTGCAAACGATTTAAGACTTACTCGCTTTAAATAAATATAAGATCAAAAACTCGAGCACGAGAACCAAAATCCAAACACGCGGGCGAAATTTCGAAGATTCGAAGAAAAACAAAGTATTACCGGTTCCAGATTCAAAAAAACAGAGAAATCCTGTATTTTATTACGAACAGTTTTTTTTCTGTAAAAAATACGGATAACTTCTTCAAAATTTACAGTTTTTTTTTACAGTGTAGTTACACTTCCTTATTATTATATTTTTCTCTTTTTTTTCAAAATGTCATAAAAAAATTCTTGAATATAAGAATATTGTGGCGCAAATAGCATATTCATAAGACAATGTTTCTTTTTATGAATTTTTAAAATGTGTTAAGTACTTTTCGAACACCATGTATATTCCAATTATAAATGAGACTAAAAATCGGGCAAGCTTTGTTACCAGAATGAGTGGCAAACGTTGATTTGTAGCCACGGGTTAACCAACAATTCCTTAGCAAAAAACTCTTATGAAGACAAAGTAGCATCACATTCTCCGCTAATCAGGTCTGAGATATAGGACTGGAGGAAGTCTCTTTAGCGCCTTTTTCCGAGGCTTAGTGAGGCCCCTTTTTGTGCTGGATCGAACAAAACTGAAAAGATCCCTCATTCATCAAAGAAACTTTCTTTCCTCGATCAGAGTAGTGCTCGAAAAAAGACGAGACTTAAGTAAGCAGAAAAGAGAGATTACATAGAAAAGGAGAGTTTTGCAACAACTGAAGTTTGATGTTTATTGTTGTCGTCATATTTGTATTTTGTTAGTTTGTGTATACATTGCATGTCATAACCTAAAATTAATCAATGTAATCATCCTTTTTGGCGCTAACCCTTCAGACGGATTTTTTTTCGCGTTTGAAGGAACATCCGTTGTTAATCGCAGAGTAGTGCCAGAAAAGACTAGAGACTTAAGCAGAAAAAAGAGATTACATAGAAAAGGAAAGTTTTGCAGCAACTGAAGTTTGATGTTTATTGTTGTCGTCACATTTGCATTTTTAGCTATACACGCTACGTGTCATAACCTAAAACTAATCAATGCAATCATATTTGTTTGGAGCTAACCCTTCGGACGGAATTATTGATTTTTTTTTCTGTTTGAAAGAACATCCGTCTCGATTACAGAGTAGTGCTCGAAAAAAGAAAAGACTTTAATAAGCAGGAAAGATTTGTAGCAGCTGAAATTTGATATTTGTTGTTGTCGTCACATTTATATTTTTAGCAACGTGTCATAACCTAAAACTAATCAATACAATCATCTTTTTTGGAGCTAACCCTTTGACGTAAATGTTTTTTTTTTTTTTTTTTTTTTTTTTTTTTTTTGAGCAATCACGATTGCTTATTGTTCTCATTTGACCGTCTTTGATGTTCCGTGCCTTTTTCAACCACCAACGCCACCTGCAGGCGCGGCTCCGTCCTCCGGTAGCCGCTCCTGGTGGCGTCCATGTCCTAGACACACGCACGCTCATACACATACGCCAACGTACATACACACAGGTCTACACACACACAAAAGTCTACACATACACAACTAATACACACGTCTCCGTTCAACAGGAGGGTAGACTTGGAGGGACAAGAGCCGTGTCTAGAAACAAGTCAGTAGAGTAGTAATCAATTATTAGTGTCCTGTCGCAACTCGTGATTGCGAAAAACATAATTTGAATTCAAAATTTAAAAATTCAAATTATTTTTTTTTCTGTTTGGAAGAACATCCGTCTCGATTACAGAGTAGTGCTGGAAAAAAGAGAGGAGACTTAAATTAGCAATAAAGAGAGATTACATAAAAAAAGAAAGTTTTTCAACAACTGAAATTTAATGTTTGGGTCTGTCCTTAAATTTGTATTTTTTAGATATGCACGCTACGTGTCATTAACTAAAATTAATCAATGTAATCATCGTTTTTGGAGCTAACCCTTCGGACGGAATTATTATTGTTATTCTTTTTCTATTCGGTAGAACATTCGTCTCGATTACAGAGTAGTGCTTGAAAAGAGATGAGACTTAAATAAACAGGAAAAAGAGATTACATAGAAAAAAAGAAATTTGCAACAGCTGAAGTTAGATGCTTATTGTTTTCCTCGAATGTACTTTGTTAACGATATATGTAACTTGTTAATCTAACTTGGTACTGTAACTGTTGGTGTATCAGAAGAGACAGAATACGATAGAGAAAACAGTTTAATTTATATTTCTGCATTATTCTTAAAGAAACTTCAACTTAAGTCTACTGCTCATAACTCCAGTGATCGAATTTCAAACCAACCCTTTCTGATGTTCAATTACAAAATTTAAGTTGAAGCAAATAATGAAATGTAATAGTTCTTAAGTCATAGAAAAAAACTAAGTCTAAAAAAAATGTATTAATTAATATAAATATGTATCATTGCATATAACAAAATATCAATTTAATGGATTAGCGACATTTGGGGGGGGGGGGATGAGAAGTGTTCACTCATAAGAGATGCATTATATATATATATATATATATATATATATATATATATATATATATATATATATATATATATATATATATATATATATATAATTTTAGATGCGTATATATTATTATTATTATTATTATTATTCGTAACAAATGCAATATCACTCACAACAAATATCGCCATGGACAGGGAAAAATTGAGTTTCTGAGATATTTAAAGAAATATATTTTTTTGATTCCTCACAAACACTAGTAGAATGTAGGAGTTTGAAGTTCTTTTCGTGCTTTAATCATCTAATTTCAGCAAAAATCAACTAAGCGAGTCTATAAAACAAAGATAAAGACAAATAAATAATAAAAATGCAGAATTCAAAAGAAAAGAAGAGAAAAACGACATTTGCAGAAACTGCTGTTTACCTGCTGGGGGAGGGGACTATATGTATAAATTAAATAAAGATAATAAATTAATTAAAATAAAATAATTAAAGTTCGTATTATATATATATATATATTTATACATAAATTAAATTTGAATGTTTCATTTATCCTTCTGAAACACGTCCCTGCTGTACAGCACTAAACATATACCGCGAGTACGCGCTACTTTGGCCTACATTTTGGAATTTTTTTCATCGTATTATTTCAAACCTAATATTTATTTATTGACATATTTTATAAACATTTGAAAAACCTGCTTTGCCCTACCAGGGAGCCCAAAGCGGGTAAGCTTAACAAATTGTGATTTGGTAGATTTTCTAATCAAATATGAAGTTATAAATGATTATAATAGTTGACTAGCTACCTGCCATTATAAAAATAAATACACAAAAAAGTTGTACTTATTCAATTTAAAGTCAGCACATTTGTTTATAAAACATAAAGAAATGACTAATTAAATTAATAGACAAATTAATTGCCTTTAAAAATAACTTTTTAAAGTTATACTTATCCTATTGAAATAAAAAATCTAAGTCAGCACACGAGTTAAGAAATTATAAATAAATAAATGATTAAATCCGATACCTGCTTTGCCCGACCCTCTTAGCCCGAAGGTACGTTTTTCATTTCAATAATTATAACCTTAAATTTAAACGAGCTGATGTGTCATCACATGACTTCCTTTTGCACCAATTTGATGTTATTTATTTCCCCATTAATAGCAATTTTAATGTGATTCAATAGTTTACTGTCTAAATATCACCAACAGTAGCCAAATTGAAACCAGATTTTTAAAAAAAAAAATCGCCAAATTTGTTGCTAAGTTGGCGACAAAACTTGGCGACCAAAAAACTGGCGATATATCGCCAAGTGTCCGCCAAATTATAACGCTACGAGTTAATATCGTAATTTACAATGATTTCCCCCAAAAAAGGAGCAAAAGACCCCCTTTGGAGCATCCGAACGCAACCAAGAAGGGACTAGGAGTCTACGCACCAAATTTCAACTTTCTAGGACATACCGTTCTTGAGTTATGCGACATACATACGCACATACGTACATACATACGTCACGGGAAAACTCGTTGTAATTAACTCGGGAATCGTGAAAATGGATATTTCGGGCGTCTATACGTTCTTAGGTATATATGCACGTGTGGTCGGGTCGAAAAAAAACTCAACATTCATTCGGTGCGAGCAAAATGGAAATTAAGATCGATTTTTGAGTAAAAATTTTTTCGCGAATACAATACTTCCCCTTTTTGTAAAAGGAAGTAAAAAGAAACAAACGAAATGACTATCGTAGTTTGTAGGTGGAAGGTACCAGAATAACGTAACATTATTGACAATCACAAAAATAAGCTGGTGTTATCGACTAATCACAAGTTACAAAACATCATATTTTTAAAGAAATGTATCCTTTTTTTTAAACCCTGGTTGCGCCATGCTGCTTCGCTGGGACTGATTAAAACTCGGAGATGTTCATATAAACACGACATACGTATGCATTGACTCATACACACCATGGGGGGGCATGCGATTGCCTACCCGCTTTGGGCTACCCTCTCCTACATTTTATAAGAAGTATAAGTCACACATATTTGTTTTAAGGAAAGTTAATTTTGCTTAAGAGAGAGAATTTGTGTGTAAGTGTGGGCTCAGTTTTTGTCTCACAACTTACCGATGGAGAACAAACATCTTTTCATTAGTTTTGAAGGTTGAATAATTTTATTAACAAAACACCATTTATGAGACAAAGGAACCTTAACAGTCCGCCTCTTCCGTAATTTACTGGTGCTTTCCATGCACTCAACAACAGCTCTTTAATCTCTCACATCAAAGCTATCTCTGAAAACCTGAGGAATTTCTATTATATAACAACAAAATTTAAATTTTCCAACAAATTTCCAAAAAAATGGTAAGAAGTAGAAGCAACTATATCGACTTTCTCTGGCCATCCTACAATTTCTGATTCTTCTTCATTTTCCGTAGTAAAAACCCCGCGTCACTGTGGCCTGATGAATTGAGACAGTACTCACTCTCTTTATACGTTGATGAGAGCTCTCAGTTTTTCTTGTGTTTTTTCTGTTTATAATTTTGCTTTTATTTTTTCTTTTCTTTTCCAAATCCCTCTGTCGGATTTTTTCAAGTTTTTATGCTGGGCCAAACTTGGTCGTAATTTTTTAAGTTAGTAGATGTGTTGCTATCGTGAAATTTTTAAATAAAAAACTTGACGGAAATGAGAAGTACAACTACATACGGCTACATACGGAAGTACAGCTACATAAAGTATTAAATAATGAATACTACAAAATAATGAAATAATAATAAATTCTTAGTAAATGTAGAACTGCTTCAACATGTAAAAGTTTAAGAAGTTATAAAAACAAATGTTAGTACTAGGAACACAACACCATTAGTGTTGCTTCTTGTGGAGAACTGTTGAACTGCTTGGCATACAATACTATGTGCTTAGGAATGTTCTCTGGCAAATACAGTCGAAATTAATTTAAAAATTGCTTTCTGAATGATAGCAGAGAGAGTTGCTTCTTTTTTTCAGTTTGGGCTAAAGACGGGTCCTAGAGTCAAAGTAGCCCGCTTTTACGATACGTAAAAAATAAAGTAAACGAGCATCAATAGAGAAGGAAACGGAAAAAACCCAAATCCAAAATACTACGAACAAGGAACCCTACTCAAGTATGAATCTCCGCGATTCAAATAAAACTTTACAAATCGACAGAACACTTTAAAATATTGAACCCATGTTTTTTTAACGGCAACAAACATCTTTAACGGGGTGAAATTTATCACTAAATATTGAATAATTGGGAATTAGAGGGCACAATATATTCTTTCATTTTAACTTTTAATTACAAAAATTCAAATAATGATTGGCAATCAAAACAAGCTAAAGTTGATGCGTCTCAGGATTTTTCTGAAAATACTATTCATAGGTGTAAACCATTCTTTGCAATATTACCCCGTCACGGTAAATGGCCCTAAAACTTAAATCTATCGTAAGGGTTTCATGTTATCTATCAATAGAAAGCTCTATTTTTTAGCTCTGCAATATTTTTTGAATTTTCATTCTACTATAATTGGGAGAGAAGTTAAAGTCATTTGTAAGAACACACTTTTATTTATTGATTTATTTTTTCGCCCATTTTGAGTTTTTTTTACTGGTTTATATTTCAGACAGTTTTCAAAATAAGAATAAAACGAGCTGATGTGTGCATCACATGACTTCCTTTTACTCCAATTTAATGTCATTTTCTCATTATTGGCAGTTTTAATGTGATTCAATAGTTTACTCTCTAAATATCACCAACAATAGCCAAATTGAAACCAGATTAAAAAAATAAATAAATAAATAAAAATCGCCAAATTTGTCGCCAAGTTGGCGACAAAAACTTGGCGACCAAAAGACTGGCGATATATTGCTAAGTGTCCGCCGAATTATAACACCACTTGAGTTTGCATCGAAATTAACAATGATTTCCCCCCAAAAAGGGGCAAAAGACCCCCTTTGGAGCATCCGAATGCAACCAAAAATGGAGGTACACAACTAGACACCCCCTAGGAGTCTACGTACCAAATTTCAACTTGCTAGGACATTCCGTTCTTGAGTTATGTGACATACATACGCACATACGCACGTACATACGCACATACGCTCGTACGCACATACATACGTACATACAGACGTCACGAGAAAACTCGTTGTTTTTTTTTTCTTGGGAATCGTCAAAATGGTTATTTCGCGTTTCTATACGTTCTTAGGCACTTATTCATGTGTGGTCGAGTCGAAAAAAAAACTCAACATTCATTCGGGGGTGAGCAAAATAGAAATTAAGGTCGATTTTTGAGTGAAATTTTTTTCGCGAATACAATACTTCCTTTTTAGTAAAAGGAAGTAAAAATTGGCAGGATTACTTATCTTGTCATATGTGTCCTTCATGCCAATTTTTTTATTGAAATCGGAAATGGTGAGGTCAAGACGGTGATTTTTCTGACATGGAATTGCTCATAGGCAACTAGCCGCGCGACGGGGTAAGATTGAAATTAATAATCTACCCTTATAAATAGTATTTTCAAAAAAATTCTGAAACACATCAACAGGTCTCTACTAACAATAATTGAGGCCCTAGGCCTACAGTAATTTGGGGGCCCCTTAAAACTCTATAGCGGTTTGATACTCGTTGGAATGTATTTTCGGGGACCTCTTTGTCTACCACGAACTATATAAATTATTTATCATGTGCATTTATGAATCCCCTTCGGGGCTCCTCGTAATTTTTACAGGGTAAATTTACTACTGGTAGAATAATTAAAAGTTCTCCTTTAAAGAAGTGTCATTTCCTATTAACAAATCATTACTCTTTTACTATCATTTTAAAAATACATGTATTTTTTGCGTAGTTATAATGCTATGCATAATTTTTAAGTAATTTGGGGCCCCTAAAAAGATGTGGCCCCAGGCCTAGGTGGCCTGTGTGGCAGGCCTTGCACGTCAACTTTAGTTCGTTTATTTTTTTTCCAAATTGTCAATCATTATTTGAATTTTTGTAATTAAAAGTTAAAATAAAAGTCTATATTGTACCCTCTAATTCCCAATTATTTATAAAATATTTAGGGGTATATTTCACCCCGTTAAAGGTGTTTGCTGCCTGTAAGAAAAAACACGTTCAATATTTTAAAGTGTTCTATCGAAGTGCAAAGGTTTATTCCAATCGGTGATTCGCACTTGGGTAGGGTTACTTGTAAGGGTATAATTTATCAGTATATGTAGAGTAGTGCGACATCTATTTCAAAAACATCAAAGTTTTTACCATCAACAATGTTTGACGGTCGATGATTTTCAAACTTCAATGTTTTGAGGGGTTTATTTGTAATTATTTTTTAATTTTTTATAGCATACCCTCTTGCTTTTCATCCTTATGTATCAAAATAATTCTGTAAAAAATTCTCTCTGAACAATGGCAACCCATGCCAACTTGTATCTGAAAGTAGGAACCAGTACTTGTGTACTAGGCTGAATTTAAAAAAAAAAACTGTTTTGCACAACTCGAAGTTTCAAGCTATGAAAACTGGTCCCTATATCACTACGTGTACCGGAAAATCATTTATCCAAATTACAAAATATATTTAAGTATTCAGCAAGAGGCTAAAAATTTATAATATTCTTCAAAAAATTTATTTTCTCTATTTATCTTTTAAAAAATTACACATAAATTTAAATTAAAATATATATGAAGTGTTCAAAAAATATTACCAAGAACATTTTCAAATGAATATTTTCAAATGAATAGTAAAAAATAATATATTTCAAATGAAAAATTTAACGTGAACTTAAAAAAAAAATCATATTTTTGAGTACTATGTGGGATATTTAAAATTGCACGAGAGCAAAAACTTCTATTTAACAGTAATTACCTACTTTAAATAAATATTTTAAGGAAAAGTATAAATTTCAGGCCTAGCGCGGGGTATCTAAATATTTTTTAATTGGAATAAATGTTTTTGTGGCTCATGTGGGGCTATAGGAGCATTGTTTTGTGCACATGAAATTTCAAGTTTCTAAAAAAGTATTTTTTTTTTTCAATTCGACCTCGTAGACAAGTGCTGGTTCACACTTTCAGACGCAAATTATATGAAACATTTGTTTACAAATCTTTTGAAATAAAAGGGAAAATATAAGAGGGTGAGTTGTTTGAAAAATTGACTTTTCTTTTATTTATTTATTTTTATTTATTTATTTATTTTATTTTATTTATTTATTTATTTTTTTGAGACACCCTAATGTTCACATACAATGAAATCCTGTTACAACAAATACCAATGCAACGAAATTTCCGTTTCTACGAAATAAATTTCAGTCCCAATGTAACTGCTGCTACATTGCTTGGATTCCGTTACAACGAAATTCTCGTTACAGCGAACAAAATTTGTGGCCTCTTGAAGTTCGTTATAGCGAGATTTCACTGTATTAACATATTTTGATTAGTACCGTGACTTGAAACCACGAGCTCTGAGCAAAGGCGGAACCCTCAGTAATACCACTGGCATATGGTCCAGATTCCAGATTACTTTTTGTTTCTAATGTTTGGCATTCGTTATACCGCGTCTTAAAGCCGCAACAACTCGTCAGGAAGAATTAATTGTTGTAAAATTAATTTAATTTTTTTAAGATACAAAACAAATTAATTAAAGCCGTATTGTTATTATTTTATTATTTCATTCGTAATACTTCATAGAAATTGCATTATAACTAGGAATACAAAGAACTTTGCATTGTGCACGTTTCAAAGCAACACAAGAATCACATTTCATTTCCCTTCCCACCTCAGAGACAATTCGAAGTTTCCGGGCCGTTTCTCTGCGAGAAATATATAGTTCGTTTTACAAAAACAGAAAGGAGAAGACCTTTTCTTGAGTAAGAAAAATAATATGCAAAACTCTATGAAATATTGAGATGAAAAGAAGCCGCCTAAAACAGCGAAAATCAGGTTTCTATAATCGAAAATCTCCTCCGAAAGCGAGCAAGGGTGTCACATGGGAAATCTGCGGGACTTAAGACTCGTCCACAATCCAGAAGAATTCTTTTTTTTTTTCCTTTTTTTTTTTCTAGAACCCCTTTAGAGGATAGATCGACCTATCTGACATTTTGGGTCTGAGTGAGCTATGGATCCAAGCACAGTTGAACGCCAAAAATCCGAAACGTTAAATATCCGAACGCACTCCCAGTTTTAATAATTTCAAAACCCTCTTAGCCGAAAATCAGTGATTTTTTTTTTAAATGAATTAAAGTCACTTTTCACTGATGAGAAGTTGAGTAATACACCACTGAGTAAATTTAGCCAGTAGCTTTCAGAAATTAGTTCAACTGAGCAAATTTAGCCAGTTCCTTGAAGAAATTAGTTCAACTGAGCAAATTTAGCCAGTTCCTTGAAGAAATTAGTTCAACTTTCTTTGCTTGAAGTCGCTGTACCTTTCCCAAATACATTCTTTTTTTTTTAATTTAATTACTGTGTGATAGTTCCTCACAGAGTACATACAGTAGGGTAAATATTTCTCCTTTTTCTTACATAACAATGAAAGTTAATTGTAGCTAAAAAATGTGATTACATGTTATGCACATACATATTGTATGACTACTTTGTTTGATTAAATGGAAAACTTCGAAGATCCGAATAACCAATGGTGTCGATTATTTCGGATTTTTAATGTTCTACTGTATTTGAAAGTACGTTATAATAGTCGTTGGTTGCTATGTCGTAAAATTAACTGGTGAGAAGTTGAGTAATACGCCACTGAGCAAATTTAGCAAGTTAACTTATTTCTTAAATTGAATTATTCCTCATCGGAAATGTTTCCTGTGAACCATTGCATGCCCATACCTCACTTGTTTTAAATCTAAATTAATGCAATCTCCTTTTATAAACTGAAATAAATCAAACACCGATCGAGCATTCTGAGGCATAAACAAAAGTTTTCAAAGCGGTTTTGGTGCACATACTACCCAGATGGCACACGTAAAGTTTAAACGTTTAAAAACGATTGTCACAACGTGGACAACTATTTTACAATCTTATGAAACTTAGCGCGCTACTTTGATAGAGGTATGACGCGTGCACATTAGGAACCAAAATGTCGGGAGAGTCAGCTCCCGCAACTATAGTGGCCTTATTTTTTTCTAGACGTCGCTCGCCTTCAGTCTTCGTCTCTTTTATTTTGCATCGATTTCACGTCAGATATCTTTCGCGTCGATTTTTTTCCCACTCCCTCTCGAAACCTCGAGCTGTCAGAAAAAAGAAAAAAAATCGAAAGAAGACTAACGGAAAATGATAGAAAGGAAACGAAGCTTGGAGCCTTGTTTCGTCGGAATTACTTTTCGTCTGACGAGGAAACACTTTTAAATCGAGCGCCGCATCTAATCCCCAAAATGGGTTAGAGACACTTCATGAAAGAAGACACAATAAACGATGGAATCGGCGTTCAAATATGAAGATACTTAAATGCGCGATCAAGTTCGACCCACACATAATGCCATATTCTTATAATAGGACAATGATTTTACTCTTACAGTAAAACCTCACTTGTCCGGTCTTCGTTTATCCAGATCTCCTGACTATCCAGACTAATTTCCTAGAATTAAAATGAAACAAGTGCCCACAGATAATTTTAAATTATGATAGCTAAGATTGTACAAGTTTACCAACTAATCGTTTTTTTATTTTGCTTAAATATACAGCTCCGGCATAATTTGCACAACGGATAATGATATAATACAAACACCAATGTAGCTGAACTACAATGATAAAGCTTTAGATAGAACGTGCAGCGATTTACGAGTTGAAATCTAATTTTTTAATGTCTTAAGCTGTTCTATGTAATTTTTCTACAAAATAGTTTTTGCCGAAGTCGGTTTATTTAAAAATGTGCATTGGCATAGTACCCATACTGACCCAATTATCCGGATTGCCTTTGAATTCAATTAGTCCGAATAAACTACGTTGTACTGTATAGGGTAGTCTGTAAAAGGCATTATAAGCCGTCGCTAGTTGCAACAGGAAGATTATATGAAAAAAACAAAAAATGTTGTTGAAAACCTTTGTATAGCATTAATCTTTGGCTGGATGAAGAGACAAGCACATTACAGCAATGTTCGGCTTGCAAATGAAACAAGAGGCAATGTTTTATTCTGTAAACCAAACAAATAGCAATCATCAAGAGCATTCCTCTTTACAGTCGTTTCCGAATTTAAATCTGTAGTTCTAGAGAGAAAAAAGAAACGTTAACCCGTACGAAGCGACACCCAAAGGGCCAATTGGGGGCGATAAATGAAACGCAATCGGGAATGCCCCGAAGGTTGTAGGCACCAGGGGACAGATTCTTTACAGCGCCCCCTGCAACTACCCTTTCATCTTTCTCTTCTTGTTCCTTCTTTTCAATTCTGTTAACTAAACTTTTAATTATCAACGCAGCATTTTTTATTATTATTATTTTCTTTTTTTTTTTTTTTTTTTTTGAAACTAGATGCTTTTCAATGTGCCAGCGTATAACTTTCTTCCCTTCTGTACTACACGAACCAAATACTGATTGTGCGAGAGTTAAGGCATCAAAACAGTTGGAGTTACAAATTATTAATGCACTGTAGAGCTCTCATAACGAGCTCTTATTTAACGATGACCCGAATTTAACGAGGAAACCGGACTTACTTGGTTGGTACAATGTGAAGTCTATGGAAGCATAACTCGTTTCAATGGAAAAACTCCTTTAGCAATACCTTGTGATTTCTAAAATTTCTATTTCATAAAACATTATCTTTTCTTAAAAAAAAAATTTTTTAATATTCTGAAGTTAATTCAAAGTTAGTGATGACTTATTATTCGGCATTTTTCTTTAATTTGTAGAGTAGGGAAACATTTGAAAAAAATTATTCGGTGACGCCAACGTTATACCTGCTCAGATGGTATCTCTAGCTCTAATTCAAGCTAAAGCATAGGGGAGAAGTAGGTATAGTGAGACACTAGCAATTTATTTTCTGTTTTGATATTTTCAGCCTAGTGAAACTTTTGAAAAGTCATGTCCTCTAACTGTGAACAATATTATAAAAAAAAAAGTTTCCGTTCAACTATCATATAAGAAAAATAACTATTTTTATCATAGTTTGAACCCATCGAAATAATATTTCCTCATTGTTTGTTGCATTGTTTCTAAACAGTTAGGTAACTTTTCCAGACTAGTATTATTAATCTTACATTAGCTTATTAAATAAGGTTCATTTTAGCAGTAGAATGATGTTGTTGATTTTCTTTGTCTGAGACGCCAGCCATTAAGTTTGTAAGTTGCTATGAGGAACAGTGAGACACCATTAATTCTTCGCTCACTGCTCCCATAGCACATTTATTATAAAAGTGGTGAAATTATACATTGAATTAAATTTAACTACAACTAGTCTGTTGATGCAAATAATAATAAAATAGGTTTGAAAGCTCTGCATCAACCAAATGAATTATGACTTTTAATGCTATATAATGTCACATAAATATTTCCATTTCCTAATTCTATTTAAATTATTTTTTTAGTTTCATTGCAATATGCTAAATGTAATAAAACTTTTCCACATTTCAAAATTTCAACACGCCGAGAAAAAAGAAAGTGAAATAAGCTATTTGGAAGATTTTCTGAAATACAGGAAAAAAAAGCTGTTGCTTTAGTAAAAGACAAAGTCTAAAGCAAAAGCATTCCATCCTTATCTAATGCAACATCACATGATGGCAATTGAAGTTAATTTACTAATCCAGAATTAACTAAATCATTCTATTTCAGTCCCAAACAAATGCGTGGCAGATGTCACTACTGTGTGTCAAGAAGACGTGAAATTTACCTTGCCAAAGGCAATAACTCATACCGAAATCAAACGACAAAAATCATTCATATTTTTCTAGCTAAAGCTGAATTATTTCAAAATTCGCTAATTCAAAAAATATGCATCTCGCTGTTCCCACTAACCAGAAGAACAGTGAGACAAAATTGCATTTCGTTTTTATTTTTTATCTCGTTTGTATGAGTTCGTAGTTTTTTCTAAATCCACTTTTATAATACTTATCGCAGTGATAAATATTGTACCATTTGAAAGAATTTAATTTCTATGTATTTTAATGATAAAATATGTGATTGAATTTTCATGTCTCACTGTGCCCACTCTTTACCTAAGAACTAAATGAAGAAAGTTATGACGATAACGACAAATTGGAATAATGTCAAGCTGAAATTCCTTCAGCTCAGTCAATGGAGTTTGATGTGCAGAAAATTTTCAAACTATTCTAGAAGCCAGTGGTGCAAGTGACGATGTTTTATGGACCATGGGCATTTCTCAAACCGCAGTAACGCAAGAAAGAGACACCAAGGCAATACATAGAAATTTTGCTAACTTGTTTGGTAGGGTACACCGGGGCATGTTTACGCAGTGCCCTTTTTTCAAAACGAATTTAAACTGGAGAGCCAACAGTCATAACAGATTGATGCTGCTCCCTAGCAAATATTCTCACACGTTTTTGAGCATCAGTCGAACTTCGGTCTAGAATGCAGAAAGAATAATCTGTTTTCTACCAAGGCGAGTAAATTTTGGGTTGAACGTTTTGAAGCTTATTGTGACAAAATAATACTTAGTTTGAAAAGAACAAATATATAAAAATTAGAAGAATTTTATCATTTTTTGAGAATTGTATTTGTACACTTCAAAATTTTCCTGAAATTTTATGGTAAAAGCTACTGGCGTCCATGATGCCAGTAACTTTTACTGTAAAATCCTATTACAGTGAAACCTGTGTAAGTTGACCACTTGCGGTGCAGTACTTTGGTGGTCGACTTAGACAGGTTGTCAACTTATAAAGGGGGGTAATGATTTTTTTTTTTTTTTTTTTTGCCATTTCTTGCACCATATATTAATTTTTTGACTAATTGACACTTACTCTTTCCGTTCAACTCACTTTCATTGTTTAACATTACTTTGAAACAATAATTTAAAATGTTATTCAAATATTTTTAGAGGTTTTTTTCTCAGAATGACGTATAATGTGTCATGTAAATTTAAAATTTCAGTAAATTGATTTAAAAAAATCATTGTTTATAAAAAGTTATTTGACATTAATAGTTCCTAAAAATTCATAGCTAATCAAAAATAACAAATTTTTCGCTTTTTTTTTCCTCATATACATTTATAACCATGATAATCTACTTTTCAACAAAATAACTCTTTATTGAAGTTTGGCGCACTTATTAGACACTAGTTTTGGAAATTCCATGTGTGTCAGCTAATTTTCTCTGGATTTCTCCCTTTTCAATTAATTTCAATATTTCATACTTTTTATCAATCTCAAGTTCAACTAACTTTCTTTTTGAAGCCATTTTATATAAAACTATAACACAAAGAGCAACAAGCTGGACTCTAATAGTTCTAAAAGGCAGTTGTAAATGAAAATGTCCTATTTCTTAATCCTTTGCACCAGAAATACTGCAATGCAAGTAACTTTTACTCTAGCGCAATTCCAGTGTTGCCACAAAATATTGCAACTGAAAAAAAAATACTTTGTACTTTTTTACTGACACATATTTTCATTGAACAAAGAGTACAAAAGGTAATCTCAAATAGAACAACAAAAGAAAAACAAATTTGGTAAATAAAAGGGTTCTTAGTAGTTTTCCAATGTGGGTTAAACTTACAAGGAGGTTTAGTTATGCTGCTGTTTTATTTAGTTGGTAAAATGCTGGTATGGCATCAAAAATATTCTTGGAAAGCTATAAAAAAAAATAATAATAAAATAAAATAATTTGCTAAAGTAAGTTTTAAAAAATAAACGAAGTCAACATACAAAGGGTTTTTTACAATACTCCAAAACAAATTTGGGGTACATTAGTGGTCAAGATAGAAAGGTGGTCAAGTTACAGAGGTTTTCCTTCATTATACAAGATAGGACTAATTCCGTTCCTCACAAAAACGGTCAACATAGACAGGTGGTCAACTTACAAAGGTTGTCAACTTTACAGGTTTTACTGTATACTGCAAAATTTTACGGTGGAAAAAACGAGAATGCTATCGGTAGTTGTATTACGTAAAAAGAACAAATTTGCAGTTGTGTCCGAACCTGCGCCGCTGTACTTCGAGATCGCTTCGTTATCCACCATACCAAGTGGGCACGGGAAGCTAACGGGGATGGAGAAATATATGCCTCGCACCATAAGTCACGTGGTGTCAGTGGCGCCGACTCCATAGGGCTTGAGGGGGCCTGAGCCCCCTCAATAGTTTGTTTTAGGGGGCAGAGCCCCCCTCAATAATTTAAGAACATTATTTGTCATATTATGGTATCTAAAAATTCAAAATTATGTTGGTATTTTTTACTTTCCTTGTTTGAAGATAGTTACATTGTAAAATACATTCAGTAATGAATTAAAACAAATAACTATTGCGGTAGTAAACAGGTTAATTGAAAACGAGTGTTGTGAATAATGATAGTGTTATGCTGCTGAGAACACTCAAAGAATTTATCCCAGTGCGCGAACCTTCGGGTGAAGTCTGTCGCCGGCGGCGCTCTCATCTAATAAGTGTTTCTGATCTGGAAAAAATATATCAGGGTTTGATTTGTATATTAAATAGAAGGCGTGATAGTTTTTTTCAATTATTAGAGTTAATAAAGTAATCTGTATTAACCTTTTTAACTCTATTAAAGCATTAATTTTGAGACATTATTTTTATTTAATGAACTCTGAGCCTTATCCAAAGCAAGCTTAAAGTAGTTATTTCACTTATAGTAATCAAATTGTGACAGCAATATTTTATGCTTTATTCTTTTAATGATAGTTTAGGTTTACTTAAATATCATTTCAATCTTTTCAGAGCTATATATCAACTGCTTTGTAATAGACTAAAAGCATAATTATTTTTTTTCTGGCGGGGGGGGGGGGCGGCGGCTCCGTGCTTTAACATACTCCCTAGATCTCGGTGACATCCAGCCCCCCCCCCCAATAATTTTTCCAAGTCGGCGCCCCTGCGTGGTGTACAAATTGGAGCTGCAATCGCTTACTTTTTCCCTATACAATTTACGATAAAGTGTTTCTATACTGCAAACACTCCGTTTTACCCTACTAGTTACTTGAAAATTGTCCTGAATTTTTAACAGTGTATGAACTGAAATCTTATTAAATTTATTTGCTAGTTAAAAAATAAATCCAAACTTGGCGGTGGGGAAAGTTTACGCATTGACGTCGGAGCACCTTTACGCACGTTCTTACTGTATCTTACTTAAACGTACCCCAGACACTTTTTTTGCTCTTAACTGTCTCAAATCTTTTTAGTATTTTTCGGCTATTTGGTTTTGAAAATGACCATTTAACTATTTATTAAGTTACATATTTGTACCTTATAGCTTACAATCATATAGTGCTGACTTCATACCCCCTTCAGTTTTAACTTTGTACACTATTCAGCCTATAATAAATTTGCTTTATTTTAATGATGGTAAGACATTATGTTTGAAACTCTAACAGAACCACGTTAAGTGTAAAATAAATATGCGTAAACATGCCCCGTGTCCGGGGCAAGTTTACGCAACCGACTTGGACTTAAAAATAATTTTTTTAACGATTAAAAACACAAACTGAGCAGCAACTAAATATACCAATTTTGACTCCATTAACTGCTTCATGAAACCATGATGTCTAAAACTTCCTAAGTTAAAACATAAAAATTAGAAAATTCATTGAAAATAATCCGCGTAAACGTGCCCCGGTCTACCCTACTCCACTGAAATTTAAAAAAAAAAAGAATAAAGAAAGTGTGTTTTACTTTTTAAAATTTTTTTTAACCAGTTTTTACGAGCACCCGGTTAAAACGAGCAAATATCACAGTTCCTTCGCTCTGGTTATGAGCACGTTCGATTGAACGAGCGCTTATCTTACCTCTAAATAGCGTAATCTGTCCAGTCTTTGAACAGTACGAGACATTTTTTAAAATCAAGTTTAACAAAATTTTCTTAGTTGAGCTGACAGAAACTTTCTCCTGTACAATGAAGAAAGTTATAAAAATAAAGGCTAGGGCAAGTTAGGACGACCACTGAATGAAAACACCTCAAGAAACAAACAGCTAGTAGTTTGTTCTGAAAATTGAGAATGTAAAGGTTTTTTCTTATATATGAAATGGCACAAGTAACTTCCTTTTATACATTCCCAAAAAGGAAACTACTAGAAACAGTGTTTCTCCACCGTTTAGGGACGTTCATTTAGTAGAGTGCTGAACCCTTCAAGAACACCTAACGTAAATTGTATAAGTTCTCCTATTTTTTAAATATTTACATGTATCAATAAAAATGTGTTTACTGTTATGTGCGAAATGCTAGGTTTCAAAGCGGTTAGGAATTTTTTGAAAGGAAATTGTGTATCTTTACTTTTAACTTATACAGAAGCTACTGCTTCACATACATAGAGGACAGCGTGCAAAGCCTTGCCCCCAGACACACAAGAAAGCTTTACAGCACAAGAGAAGGAAATAACACTGAGGGCACCGGCGGGAATCGAACCCACACCCTCCGGCCTAGAAGACGAAGTTTGTGCCACGGAACCACAGATGCCCCTGTTTAAATCTTTATTAACTTGTCGATCTACCCCGTTTTATCTATTGTTAACTTTTATTTAGGAAAAAATAGGAAATGGAATTCTTCTAATTGTATTTACCAATTTGATTAGTAGTGCTAATTATGCATTTAAAAATAGTCTTCCTTTCTTTGAATCTAACCGATTTTATTAGTTTTTCTAACTTTTAAAGTACTGCTTCTCAACGGAGGTTGAACTTCCCACTAGGAGTCATTCAGTTTTTCCCAAGATATAAAATGCGCTATCAATTGTTTTGACTTTAAATGATTTCCTTTTCTGCATTGAAATACTACTTTTATTCACATACATTTTAATCAAACATCTATACTAATAATATAAATCTGAAGAGTTGGTTTGTTTGTTTGTTTAAACGCGCTAATCTCAGGAGCTACTGGTTCGAATATGTACTAATAATATAAATCTGAAGAGCTTGTTTGTTTGAACGCGCTAATCACAGGAACTACTGGTTCGAATATATACTAATCATATAAAACTAAAGAGTTTGTTTGTTTGCATGTACTAATCTCAGGAACTACTGGTTCGAAATGAAAAATTATTTTTGTGTTGAATGTTCCATTAATTGAGGAAGGATATAAGCTATTATTAAAAAAAAAAATCTGATTGATCGAAATATTTGTAATTGCAAATTAAATGTTTAATTAATTCTTTAGTTCAATAAATGATTAATTAAATTCCTAATAGATGTCTGGGTAAGTTAACTCATCGAGAGGTTACTGGAAGACAGTGGACATAGCTGCGAGGAACCATGCCACGCGGCTCAGACGCGTGGTCGGCTACGCTATTCTGAGACTGTTGTGGCTAAGAGAGCTGATTTTTGAATGCGTTTCTTTTCGATATTTAGGTTCATAATTTGATTTTGTAAGATTTTTTTTTACTGGATTTTGTTTTCCTTATTTCTTCAACGTTTGTTTTTGTTCTGATAGTTGAAAATAGTTACCTAATCTAAGTAAATAATTTGATTTGTCGTATTGTTTAATTGTGATTGTTCTTCATAACGTTTTTATTACAGTATTATTGTTTTTTCGAAACATTTTAAATTCCAGAAAAATATCCACTTCACTCGCTAAAGGGCAGAGTAGCGTAGTTGCTTGGCGCGATCAGCGATGAACTATATACAGTTGAAGGATTATTTTGAGTTTTAAGGCTACTGTTATTCTTTTTATGCGTTTTGACGAATAGTTTTGAATCTCAAAGAAACTTTTAATAAGTTTTTAAAAGGTGTGTACGCATTTTAGTTGTAGAAAAATGATCATTTCACATCAGAAGGGGGGAGGGGGCGTTTTTTTTTTTTTTCTTTTTTTTTTTAAATTCTATGGACTTTTTTTAAATTCTTAGCACGGACATTGCCGTGCTGGTACTGCTATTTTCTTATTATTTTTATTTTTTGATTTTCTATCTTTCATGCGTTTTAAATCAAGCTAATTAATGATCTTCCACGGCTGTGCTACGGGAAAATACATTCTTGTTTTAAGTAATACGAATTATATATCACCGTAAGGGGGTATTAGCATTTAGGATAAAGATTAGGATTAGCAAAAAAAAAATGGTTGGGAGTCATTAGTTCAAAGAATTTGTGGAAAATTTTGAAAGCCGCGAGACAAGACGCCAGCCTTTTCCTCATCTCTGTAGAAAGCAAGCAATGCAAATTCATATCTCATTCTTCCTTTCCCTGCAATAATAATTCATGCTAAAAACTAGAAAAAGTAAATTTAATTTATTCAATTGAAACATCCATCATGTGGGAAACATTCGCTTGATTCGGCTTTCTATGACTCCTTGAAGAAAAAAAAAATTTTTTTTTTTGCTTCCAAGTGTACATCTGCTTTGAAAACTGCGCAAAAACTCAACCGTCAAAATGACGAGGAAGAGAAAAAAAGGTACCGTTCAAAAAAACAACCACACATCTTCTCGTCAAGCTACTGCTACTATCTTGGCAAAATAAGATGCCGAAGAACTGGTGACACGACTTCCAGATAAAAGGATCAGCAAGAACCTCCCAAAAGTGGGAATTTATTTCCGTTCTACCTTAAAGACGCGGGGGAAGCAATCCCCTCCTGCTGGTTATTTTGTTTTTTAACTGTTTTCATAAATCCTGAACGATGACGGTTATTAAGATAAGAGCCCATTTTTCTTCTCTCAGAATGCTTCCATTTCGTCGAGTTCCGTTCTTTGCGATTTGATAAGCACCTCTTGCCTGGATGAAGTACTTTCTCTGACAGTTGGCTCTGCTTTATCGAAAGGGAATTTCAGAGAACAGATTTTAAACACAAATTATATCATTTATTAAATTCAGAAGGAGCAATTCTATCAATTCTGCCACATTTTGTGCGCCGTTTTACGCTCCGCACAAAATGTTGACAAGAGCATTAGCTTTTTAGAACATTCACATGTTTGTCTTTTGATAAATGGCAGCGATGCAACGTTTAGAAAAGCACAGAAATTTATTTATTTGCGCCTTTTACAATCCTAATTTAATTGATAATACTTGAAGAATTTTTTTAAAAAAATAAGAAGGAGAAAGTCATAGGACTGTTCGACCATTAAATGAAGCCAACCTAGCAGGGGCGCCGACTTGCAAAAATTATTGGGGGGGCTGGACATCACCGGGGGTTTAGGGTGTTATGTAATCCCTCGGAGGTCCCCCACTCCAAATAAAGGTCAGATTTTTGTGCCTTGAAAATGCCATATTTTCTAGTGTGTATAATTTTAACAAATAAACAGTATGTGTGACACGGCGTTTTCGAAGTAAAAGAATCTAAAAAATGGTTTACAAATTTTCTGGTTCAACTTTTAAAGCATATCACTTGTCTTAGTAAGAGATTTTTTTGTTCTATTTTATGGGGAGCCGTGCAATGCCGTAGCTAAGCATTGATATTATAAGGTAGGAAGGACACTAGACTTGAATGGAAAGGCATTCCCAGAGACGCAGACTTTTTAAAAAATGGGGGAAGGGGGGGTAACCGGGGAAAATTTTCTAAATTTGAGATGAAAAATAGTGAGTTTTAAAGTTTTTTTAAAGCATTTTAAAGTCATATAATCAACATTAGAACCCCAAAAACTCGACAAGCCTGACACATATTTTTTGGCTTTGAAAAAAGGAAAAAATAAATACAAATACGCACAGTATTTTCGTAAAAAGGTAATTTAATTTACGCATGTTTTTTTAAGACCAGTTTTTTCATTAGTTATACCGGCTAACATATTCAAGTGTAAACGCACTCTCTCAATGTCTAGGTTATTTTTGAAAACTCAATTGATTTTTCAAAATTTGTTTCACCTCTGTTTAATAAAAGCAAGCACTCTTGTTCAACTGCAATGATCTGTGCGAGACAAGTTGATGTAAACTGCCCAATAATGCAAAATTGCACCATTTCACAAACCTCAATGTAAAGTGCCTTTGGGATTTTGAAAGCATGCGGTGAGCTGGCTTCGTTGTTTTCATACTGTAACGGATTCGGTGCGACTTCCACTTTCTTGTAATGAAAACACAGTTCTTGACAAAAACACAGGAAATTTATTTACACTATGTACAGGAAAGATCGTCAACAACTGCTAAGTTATTCATCAGCAATTAAGCAATTATCACACAACACCGTAAACTCAACGTTTACACACGTATTTACTTCCAAATACGAAAACAACACAGCGAAATGCCTCGCTATAAACAGAGCTAATACACACTCAGCACAAATTCTCAATCGAAACTCCCCTGTTTATCCATCGCTAACGGCTTTTATAAACATCGAGGAATTTTCCACAACATTCTTACCTCTTCTCGAAATGCGTAGACCGTTATCAAATTTTATCAATGAAAAGAAAAGAAAACAAGGGGTCGTTTACTTTAGTCATATGAAAAGGGGTTGTATATTCATTACGGGAAACTATTTACAGGTTACGTTACTACAATAATTACTATTTACAAGATTTGTAACATTGCCCTCTTCCTAAGGACTGCACGTCCCGGGCAGTACAATCCCCAGAAAGGGTGCCAAACTTCTATCACAAGTTTACAAATATACACATTAATTAATAAATAACAGATACAGAAAACACAATAATAACAAGAAATATTACTAAACATTAAAAGCAAAAATTATCTACAACTTTTATGTTATCAACCATGGTCGTTTACGTAATACTCATGAACTATGGCCATAGTATGGGGCTAACCGATCATAATGTACAACCCTAGGTTTTGCATTAGGTGATTTTTGGATCCTCACTACGACGTCATTCAGTCGGTTAAGGACTTTGTAGGGTCCATCCCAATGCGACTGCAATTTGGGTGAAAAACCTTTCCGTCGGAAGGGATTCCATAACCAAACCTTGTCGCCTTCGTTGAATTCATGTCCAGTAGACCTTGTGTCGTATCGGGTCTTCATCTTCTCCGCCGCGATGTTGATTCGCTCTCGTGCGAAGTTATGAACGTCTTCCAACCGGGCCTGGAGATCCTGAATGTACTCCTCAGGCGATGCAGGCGCATCCGGAGGACGACCGAAGACGAGATCACAAGGTAGCCGAAGCTCTCGTCCGAAGAGCATCTGAGATGGGGCATATCCGGTAGTCTCGTGGACAGCACTGCGGTAGGCCAGCAGGAACAAAGGTAGCTTCTTGTCCCAATCCTGTTGATTTCTGGATACCATAAGTGAGAGATTGTTCAGGATTGTGCGGTTAAATCTCTCCACCATGCCGTCCGATTGTGGGTGTAGTGGTGTTGTCCTAGTTTTCTCAATTCCGAGAATTTGACATAGGCCCTTAAACACAGCAGAGATGAAATTCCTCCCTTGATCGGAATGAATCTGCAAAGGTGTTCCATATCTCGAGATCCAATGTTGGACTAGAGTCTCTGCTACGGTGGTAGCCTCTTGATCTGGAATGGGATATGCTTCCGGCCATTTGGTGAAGTAGTCGATGGAAACAAGAATGTATTTGTTCCCATCAGCAGTTCTTGGTAGAGGACCCAGGATGTCGATCCCAATTCGTTCGAAAGGAGCTCCAACGTTGTACAGATGTAGCTTCCCTCTGCTTCTCTTCTTCGGTCCTTTACGAGCAGCACAGGCGTCACAAGAATGGCACCACTTCTCCACGTCATCCTTCGCCTTGCTCCAGAAGAAGCGCTCCCGAACTTTATTGAGGGTTTTCAACACACCAAAATGTCCTCCAGTCGCACTACTATGTATTTCTTTCAGAACATCTGAAATCCTTGATCGGGGTAGTAGTAACTGCCACCTAGCTGCTTTGCCGTCATCAGATTCCCATTTTCGGTGTAGCACGCCGTTCCGTAAATGGAGCGAGTTCCATAAAGCCCAGTATCTTTTTGTTGCAGGACTAAAGATGGAAACGTCCTGCCAGCTAGGTCGCCGACTGTCACTCTCCATGAACTCCAAAATTGGTTTTATGTCGGGGTCTTCAAGTTGATCTTTTCGAACTTGGTCGTCACTCCATGGATCAGGTTCTGAAGATGTTGGAGTCACTGTCAATTGATAGGCAGTAGGGCTAGTCGTTCCATACTGTTTCTCGATTCGGGAACAATAATGGCAGTTCTCTGGACAGGGTCTTCTTGATAAAGCGTCTGCATTACCGTGAGACAACCCTTTTCGGTGCTTGATCTCCATGTCATATTCCTGGAGCCGCTGTATCCACCTGGCTATCTGGCCTACTGGATTCTTGAAGTTCAAAAGCCAAGATAACGAGGCATGATCTGTCTGAAGCAGAAATTTCCGGCCGTTGAGGTAATGATGGAAGTGTTATACAGCTTTCACTATGGCCAGTAACTCCTTTCTGGTGACGCAGTAATTTCGCTCCGACTTTGATAAGCATTTGCTCCAGTAAGCGATGACCTGTTCATTGCCGTCAATTTCTTGGGATAAAACAGCTCCAATGCCCTCGTGGCTCGCATCAGTGTCCAGGATGAAGGATTTTTCAGGGTGAGGATAGGCGAGGATAGGCGTGGATGTTAAAGCCTCCTTCAGTCGTAGAAATGCATCTTCGCATTCTTTGGACCATTCAAACTTTTGCTTGCTCTCCATCAGCTTATGCAAAGGTCGTGCAATGTTGGAAAAACCCTTTGCAAATTTCCTGTAGTACGTGTAGAGCCCCAGGAAACTTCGCAGCTGATGGATGTTTTCGGGACGACTCCAACTCTTGACTGCAGATACCTTTTCTGGATCGGTTTGTACACCTTCAGAAGAGATGATGTGACCAAGGTAGTTCACTTCCTGGCGGAACAAATTACATTTGGACGGGCTTAACTTCAGATTGGCTTCCTTAAGCTTCTGCAGCACCTTCCTAAGATTTGCCAGATGTTCTTCGAAACTGCGTCCCACGATGATGATATCGTCTAAGTAGACCAGACAGGATTCGTAGGAAAGTCCTCTTAACACTGTCTCCATAAGACGCTCGAACGTAGCTGGTGCATTGCAGAGGCCGAAGGGCATCAATTTGAACTGCCATAAGCCTTGTTCAGTTGTAAACGCTGTCTTCTCTCGGTCATCAGGGTGTATCTCAACCTGCCAGTAGCCGCTCTTCAAGTCCAGGGTCGAAAACCACTTGTGTCCGGAAAGAGTGTCCAAGGTGTCGTCTATCCGTGGAAGAGGGTAACTGTCTTTCTTGGTGATTTCATTCAGCCGTCGGTAATCGACACAAAATCTGGTGGAGCCATCTTTCTTTCGTACCAAGACGATGGGAGAGGCCCAAGGACTGGATGAAGGTTCGATTACATCATTCTCCTTCATCTCTTTCAGGAGGGTTTCAACCTCTTCCTTCTTAGCGAACGGTAGTCGTCTTGGATGCTGTTTAATAGGGGGGTGTTCTCCAGTGTAGATCCTATGCTGCGTTAAATTCGTCCGGCCCACATCCTCCGATGTAGATGAAAACAGATGCTTGAAGTCGTCCACCAATTGTTCCGCAGCAGTTCTTTGATCTTTCGATAATGGCGCACTCCCAATTAACTTCGATGTCAAGGACTCAAAAGAAACAGTCTCGGGGGAATTGATTCTGCGGGGAAAACGGCTATGTCTTCTCTCATCGAGTGCAGCTCATTAGTCTTGAAGTCGAGGTTGAAGTCATACTTCTTTAAAAAGTCCAATCCGAGAGTGAAAGGGTCCGTGATATCCGCGACGAATGCCGTATGATGGTAGGTGGCATTCCCAAACACTATTTCCAAGTCCACTTTGCCTTCAATCTCGATTTTGTCACCTGTCACAGTCTGGAGACTTACGCGTGGCGATGTCCACAACAGTTTCAATCCAAATTCACGAGCCACATCTGTCCTAACGATTGTCACATTGGCTCCAGTGTCGACAATCAGTCTGCAGGGGTTCCCATTTACATGTGCGTAAATGAAAAGTCCATTACTGCCGCTACTAGAAGAGGAAATCTGCAGAGCTCTGGTGGAGGTGATTTCTTTCCCTCGTGTAGCTTGGCGAGCAGGACAACTCCTTCGCAGGTGCCCTTCACTACCGCATTTCCAGCACTTCTGCTCTTGTTTCTTTTGGGCTGTTATGCTGTTCAGATGTCTTGCCAAGTCACCGAGTTGTCTCTCAAGTTCAGCGAGGTAAGACGACCTGGAATCAGACTCATCAGCTTTCAGAGTTCGGATGGGATGGCGATCCACACGGGTTGCTTGCTGGGCGGCCTCCAACTTCATCGCATACACAACAGCAGAATTCAGGTCTTTGACATCCGCCATCCGTAGAGCTTTCTGGATTTTCGGATCTCGAACCCCGTCGATGTAGTAGTTGAGTGCCAGGTTGTCTCGAACATCCGCAGGACAGTCGCAAAAAGCAAGATGAGACAATCTCTCGACGTCCGCCGCAAGCTCTTGCAGGGTTTCCCCGGTTTTCTGGAAACGGGACTTCAACTGGAGTCGGCTGAAATCTTTCTGGCACTTCTCACCGAAGCGAAGCTCCAACGCAGATGTGAGGGCGGCGAAATCCAGGCGCTGGCTATCCGGAAGGGTCTGAAGAATGTCCGCTGCGTCACCTCTCAGGGATGCTGCAAGATGGCAGGCCTTGGTAGCAGAGTCCCATCCGTTCGCTTCCGCCAATATCATGAATTGGGTCTTGTACACTTGCCACGAACTTTTCCCATCAAATGTGGCCAGTTTAATGGACGGTCGAGCAACAGATGTGGGAGCGCAAAACTGTACAGAGCTGCTTTCCGCGGTCGCCAATCTCCTTTCCATGTCTTTAATTATTTCTTCCTTAAATGAAGTAAATTTCTTGTCTTCTTCTTCCAACTTATTTTCCACATTGGCGATACTTCCACAGTATCAAATTTTTCTTCCAGAGCATCAACTTTATCTCCCATGGCGGTTAGTTGATTCTCCATCATGGTTTTCATCGACGTTAGGTCACTTTTTATTTCATCTTGACTTGTAGTAATTTTAGCAGTTAAATCACTATTTAACTGTTCTTGGTTAGTCGCCAATTCATTTTTTAATTGTTCTTGATTTGCTGTAAAACTTGCAGTCAAGTCACTTTTTAATTGTCTTGATTAGCTGCCATATCACTCTTCACAGAGGTGATTGCGTCAAGAAGTTGTTTTAATTGTTCATCCATTGCGCGAGTAATCACCATAAAAATAAAGTCCTGATTAAAAAAAAAGTCTTTATGAAAAAATGTCCAAAGTCACACTTACTCCAAGAAAGTCCAGAAGAAGCCCCACGTTGGGCGCCAAATTGTAACGGATTCGGTGCGACTTACACTTTTTTGTAATGAAACACAGTTCTTGATAAAAACACAGGACATTTATTTACACTATGTACAGGAAAGATCGTCAACAACTGCTAAATTATTCATCAGCAATTAAGCAATTATCACACAACACCGTAAACTCAACGTTTACACACGTATTTACTTCCAAATACGAAAACAACACAGCGAAATGCCTCGCTATAAACAGAGCTAATACACACTCAGCACAAATTCTCAATCGAAACTCCCCTGTTTATCCATCGCTAACGGCTTTTATAAACATCGAGGAATTTTCCACAACATTCTTACCTCTTCTCGAAATGCGTAGACCGTTATCAAATTTTATCAATGAAAAGAAAAGAAAATAAGGGGTCGTATACTTTAGCCATATGAAAAGGGGTTGTATATTCATTACGGGAAACTATTTACAGGTTACGTTACAACAATAATTACTATTTATAAGATTTGTAACAATACTTTGGTATACGTCGATTCCGAGGAAGCGAAGGATCATCATTTTGGCGAAGGATCATCATTTTGTGAAGGTTTTTCTTTTAAACACAATTCCCAAAAGTACTCAAAACTATCACGCCTCCCATTTAATATACAAATCAAATCCTCATATAATTTTTCCAGATCAGCAACACTTAGATGAGCTCGCCGCAGCGCTGCCCACCGGCAACGGATTTGACCCGTAAGTTCGCGCACTGGGACAAATTTTAAATGTGTTTGCAGCACTATAACACCATCATTATTCACACTACTCCTTTTCAGTTAACCTGCTTACTACCGTAATAATTATTTGTTTTAACTCATTACTGAATGTATTTTACAAGGTAAACTATTTTCAAACAAGGAAAATAAAAGATAAATTTATAAGTTTAGAAAACATAATATCTTACTAATATTATATATGCGAAAGTTTGTCTGTATGGATGTATGGATGTATGGATGGATGTATGGATGTTTGTTACTCTTTCACGCAAAAACTACTGAACGGATTTTGATGAAACTTTACAATAATATAGCTTATGCATCAGAATAACACATAGGGTAGTTTTCGTCCCGTTATGGGGGGCAAAACCCCCTTAGGGGGGCAATAAAACACAATTTTTGTATAAATTCTCTAATATTGGGATGAAAAAATACTTGCACATATTTACATTATATGTCCATCGAAAGCTCTGATTTTTCTGCTGAAGATGGCACCTGTTCGAAATTTCTAAGTAGAATAAAAAACGAGTTATGAGCTTTTTAGATCCATGTTCGAATGCTTTCCTCAACTCAATACAGTATTTAGTGTATCATCTCAACTCCCTGTCGATAGCGACAATTGTTGTATTGTTAACTTTCTTTGCTTTTCGTGATTGTTCAAGGCTTTTCTCAAGTCAAATCTTGAAGTAAGATTTTTGCACAAGATTGGCAAATAATACATGATTTGGCTGATGATTTTCCATTTAAACGGAACTTTAATGTAATTAATGGTTTTTATTATTATTTATGCTAATTGAACACTTACTCATTATCCAAACAACCAGCAGATCGCCAAAATTTTTGCAGAAAGATTTCCGTAGCTGATGCATTTGGCAGTTTTTTCAACGTTGCTGTTTTTGAAGCCGAAGACTACGTCATAATGTTTCTCAGCTTTCACCATGTAAGCAAAATATCGCCAATCAAAGAATTTTCAAAAGACTTTTTTTACTGTGTTAAATAATCCAGCAACTAAATTAGGCAAATCCATAAACAGACCAAAAACTTCCATTAATTTTCCTTTTTGCACAATTTCAAACAATCACCAAATTTTATTACTTATTTTGGTAACATTTCGGATGAAACTGTTTAGCGCCATTTTATGGTGACCAAAAATATCTCAGCATCTGGCGACGATATCTCTGTAACGAAAATTAATATCATATCGTTTTACAAAGTAAGGAAAGAATGGGGGAGCATCATCGAAGGTACCTCGAAACGACTTTCGCAAATTCGGTAAAATCGCACCAAGAGCCACAATGATTGAAATTTCCCGAAATAACTAAAGCAAGTATAAGGGGATTACGAGCGCAGCTACTTTTTTTTAATCACTTCGTACTTAATTAGCCATACCGAGAAGGTTTTAGACTCCATGTTAAAAAAAAAGTATCAACAGATTAATCTTTTTAAACATGAGAAGATTAATTTCATGTTTTTTAAATTTGTATATGCTTAAATATAGTGCTTTCGTTTCTAAATCAATACTACTTTGTTCTTTATACTATTGCTATTTTAGTTTTATGGGTAAGGAAGAAACTCGATTTTTAATCACGTCAAAAAGATGTGTTTTAATTTTTTTACTTAAAACAAAAAACAAAAGCAAGTAACGATTTTTTCTAATAATTATTACTGACCCAGGCAACGCCGGGTATTTTTGCTAGTAACTAATACTTTTCTTGATTTATTGGGGGGGCTCTGCCCCCTCAAAAATACTTTTGAGGGGGCTCGGGCCCCCTCAGGCCCCATGGAGTCGGCGCCACTGCAACCTAGTCTATTCCCCCCCCCCCTTTTTCCAAAAAAAAGAGAATTGAAAATTTTTTCTTAAATGTATTGACAACACTTTCTTCTACGTCAGTGGTCACCAAGCTTATGAAGCTTCTGATATACCGGGGCCTACTTGTCTCTGTGAAAGAAGTTTCGTCTTCTAAGCCAGAGGTCGTGGGTTCGGTTCCAGCCGGTGCCCTGGGTCTTATTTCCTTCTCTTGTGTTGTAAATCGTTCTTGTGTGTATCTTTAGGCAACGAACTTTGTGCGCAGTCCTCTACACTGTTAAAAATTTTCCGGAAAATTTACGGTAATTGTTACTGGCATCCATGTTGCCAGTAACTATTACCGTAAAAATCAAATGTTACTGTAAAATTTTACGGTTTCCTCGGTAGGCCACAGCAACCAGTTGGCGCTGGGATCGCTTAATTCTCCGGTATAAATTACCGTAAAAATCAGCGATGCGTCGGTGATGCAATTTTACAGTAACAATTACCAGAAAATCTTCCTGAATTTTTAACAGTGTATTTATGTGAAGCTGTTTAGCTTCTATATAAATAAATAAATGAATAGCTTTTGAGCTACCGTACGGTTTTGGGGTTGTCCACAAATAATGTCACGCTTAGAAGAGAGAGGGGTTTTCGAGAAATATAGTTTATGAGGAGGAGGAGGAGGTAACAAGAAGTGTGACGTCACGCATTCTTTATAGCAATACTAGCTGTACCCGACGCGCGTTGCTACGCCAACAAAAAAAATACATCATTATACTGATTTTCATGACAATCGGTAGAACGGGGCAGAAGTTGCTACTCTGCAGTGCCACCTGGTGGCGAGTGGCTTCAATGAGCATATTATGCACCTTCTCCGTGGAAAAATACATATATATAGCAATTTTCATAATAATCGGTCCAGGTATCAAGTGAAGCCGTGACTATACTCAAATTTTGTACTCACGCAGTTTGCAAGATCAATCAATCGCTAAAAATATCAAATAGAAAAAGTTTTAAATCCCCCCCCCCCTTGCATGAAAAGCCATAAAACAATAAAGAAAGAATTTATTTGTTCAAACTCAAGAAAAATGGCAACAGCTAACTTCTTATCAATGAGATCTTTCACGCGAATTAATTTCTGTAGCCGATAATTTTATTCGTATTTATCCAATGGATTGTGACTTAAATTGGAATAAAAAAGAAACTATCGATCGGATTTTTTTCGAACTGGTCTATAAACATTCCCAGTACCAAAAATAACAAACGGTGAAAGTTTCAGCCAAATCTGCCGGGTAGTTTTTGAATTCATGGATGACATACAGACAAACATTCATTTATATATATATAGATGCTTATATCACATAGCGTGTCACGTGACAAAGGGTGGGCAGAAAGTAAAATTGTGATACTTTGTGACAAAAAGGGGGAGGGGGCCAAATATGTTGAAAAAAGTTTAATATCATTTAATGACAATCTCTCTTAAATGCTACGGAGAGCTGCCAGTCAAAAGAACTACCAAAATTAAAGAAAATCTTACATTTGTGGATCACCTATTAACTTTCGGAAAACGAAATTGTACCTAGTGTTGTTCATTTACTGTTCACACCACCCTTATTTGAACCCCTATTCGAACTATTAAATTCGAATTGTAGTCCCCTATTCGAACTATTTTTTGGTGAAAGTGGGAGTCGTTTAAAAGACTTACATCCTACTTAGTCACGGATTACACATTTTTGCACTGTACCTTCAAAGTATATAATTATTGCTTGATTAAAAAAACCTGTTTTTTTTTTTTTGTTTTTTTTTTTGTCTCAATTTTAAAAAAGTTTAAAAAAGCTCTATGTCTAGTGAAGTTCTATGTCACTTTGAGCCCTATGCTGTTTAAAACTTGACGTGATAAACTAAAGCTGAGATCATTTTTGGACTCAGAAACCATAAATTAATTAAAAACAAGTCACCAGCGCAAGACAACCAAACCGCTGTTCTCCTACTGTTATTTTAAAAAACAGTGCATTCCTCATAAGTTTCTTTCGTTCTAGTTTTCTTAAAACAGAGAAAGTGGCTTTTGGCAAGTTTCTGCAAAAAGCGATTAAATTTCCTACAAGGTTCAGATCGAAAATCATTTTTCAAAAGATTCTTTCAAATTACACAAGACTTTTATCTGGAAACTTTCCACACAGTTTTATTATGCAATGTTTCTGGAAAACTCAGAACCACTCAGAAAAGAGCACTACGTTTTCATTCAGTTAAGCTCTAAAAGAGAAATTTTCAGTCGGTTTTACTTTCTGAAAATAAAGAAAGAGAGAAATACAGCTAAAAACTACGCAAAACTTCCGAAAGATAACATAATTCTGTTCATTGACTCTTTAAAGAAGCAAAATAAGCTAAAACATTAAACAGATCTAAATTAAGTAAGCAATGATCAAATACTTAAAGAAAATGTCTTTAAGTACATGCAGAATAAAGTAGAGAAACAGAATTATTATGGTTACAATGAAATATATATATATATATATATATATATATATATATATATATATATATATATATATATATATATATATATATATATATATATATATATATATATATATATATATATATATATATATATATATATATATATATATATATATATATATATATACTAAAAATAAAAAAAACTGACTACAAATATCGAAGTGAGGAAATTACTGTCAATTTCAGCGCATTTATATCATGAAGCTTTTTATTATGTTCTTCTTTTTTTAGCGAGTTAAAAAAATATCTTATTAATGTTTTTTTTTCTGTTTGTGTACGTGTTGCTATTTTCTGAAAGGTATTTGTTTACATGAAAGATTCTTATAATCCCAACCTCTGTGCTTACAAGTTTTCAGAATGTTTTTGAATTTAAAATTTCAATCATAAATAATGGGTAATAGTAAGTTCTACGCTGCGCCCTGAGACGGGCATAAGACAGAACTACAAGGAAACACCTCATTTACGACATTCAGGTATAGCAGGTTCACTCTTATTAGAGATTGTCAGCCTGGAGCAGCTTCAATGAAAAGTCATCTGCCTTCAACTCGTTTGTGACTATTCCACGCTGATGATCTAATAATAAAAGAAAAGATGCTGTATGTCGCAAATGAGCAGTCTATTATACTTTATATTATGTCCCGACAACAAGACGTTTGACTTTGGACGAGCTCATTTATGATTACGTTGAGGATAATTTCTGATTACTTAGAAAGGCATACTCTGTAAAGCGCATCTTTAGGTCGCTAATCACTGCTACTAGTTAAGCAAACTGGTTTTCCTCACCCCTTTTTAACATTATGGAATCATTTAATGTTTCGTCCATCAGAAGGCATCTTATTACAGCCAGAACGTACTTCAAAAATGTGGAATTTTACTCTTGATTGTTTGAAGATGTTTTGTGAAAAAAGTTGTTTTTTTAAGTTTAGTGATATTATATTTTTCTCTGCAGCATATCTACAAATGCGAAGTAACTGGTTCCAATCAGTTTTACTTGTGATGTGGAAGATTTAATATTTATCCGTGAACAACATACAGTTATCCGTGAAACATCGGCAATTTATCAGTGAGTTTTACCTTCCCAGCTATTTTTAATGAGAAGATTAAAAGGTGTGCTGCCATTTATAGTCCAGTCAATAGGTAGAAAAAAACGGGCTTGCCTTACAAAAAATGGGGTCAAAGATTTTTTTTTTTTTAATTTGTATATACTAATGCCAATAAGAAAAAACCAAGTTATCCAACACGAAAGACCTCGGGAGAAGTTTTGGGGGCCGAAAACCCCCCAAAATTTGTGACTTTTTGTATTATTTTCAAAATATCTCAAAAATGGTTAAAATTACAAAAAAACTTCCAGTACAAATGTTAAAGAGGAGTAAATTTCCTTCAACTTTTGTCATTACAACATTTTTGTAGTATGAAAAGCAAGCGAGTTACAGCTTCTTGAAAGTCACACTTTTTCTGAACCCCTTAGCGAAGTGCGTGAAAGCGCATCGGATAACGGAGGAAAAAAGGAGAAACGCCGGCAATCTGACCTTGGAAATCATTTGTCTTTCGCAGCTGAGGGTCAATGCCTCTGTTCCCTTTAACTTAAACAAAACACCTTCATTCTATCCCCCCCCCCCTTTTTTTTCCAAATGCGATGTATCGACTCAATAGCTACTCATGTTGATCACTTCAGAGTTCGAGCAAGAGTATGTTTTATCAATCTGTGTGTTCTGTATTACAATTTTTTACCAGAAATGATTACGCCTGACCAAGGTTTTTTTTTTTTTTTTAATTTGCGAAATCAGTTTGAATGAACGCGAAATAAAGATTGTCAAGGAGAAGGGAATAGAAAATCTTCAAAGATGCAGCGCAAAACGTAAAAATGAAGAACATCAGCGTTTTTTGTAGGACTTAAAAGAAGTGACAATTCACACTGCCTGTCACAAATGCTATATGAATGAGCAATCAATCTCTTCCCTTGAAGTAATGGTTGAACCTAACATGTTAACTAAATTCCTCAAGAAAGATTTCTGGCAAATTATAACAAGAATCGTCTTATTCAACTTCTTGAGACATATGTATTTCGAAGAGTGTGGCATTGAAGTCTTTCAGACTCAAGAAGATGCCGACTTACTTACTATTCTTTCAAAGGCGAAGGAAATTGAAAAGGTTGTTATAGTGGGCGAGAGGATATAAATCTGTTGGTGCTGATGAAAGCTTCAGGACAGCTTTTCAGCAACTTGTTCTTTTTAAAACCTGGAAGAGAGAATGCTTGTAATTTGTTTTTTTTCCCCACTAAATCCTTTAAGTTTGACCCCAGCAATATTCTTTTCATCCATGCATTTAGTCGGTGTGATACGATTTCGGCAATCTTTGGCCAAGGGAAAATTAAGTTGTACAACATAGTCAAAAAAACTCCTGAAATTAAGGAAGCTATTGAAGTATTTATAAACCCAATCAGTCATCATGATGTCGTAGCTGCAGCTGGAGAAAGCATTTTGAAAACATTATACACAGGTGACTTAAAGTATTTGAACCTATCTTTGGATACTTAGCGATTTAATCTTTTTATAAAACTAGTATACAGGGCCAAAAGAAATCTTGCAGGACTACCTCCAACTTTCGAGGGGGGTGGGGGATGCTGGAAATTATCACTCATATCGGTGCTACCACCAAATTCAAAGTTGGTTGAGCAACATAATTGATCCAGAGAAATGGGGTTGGGAACGCAGAACGCAAGGTTTAATGCATGTTGACACGAAAAGGGATTCAGTTCCTCAGACTCTTTTGAAGATAGTACCTTGTACCTGCAAGAAAAATTGTACTGGAGCCTGTTCTTGTCCCAAGGCAGGTTTAAAATGCTCCAGCACGTGCAAACACTGCAGTGGCACAAATTGTGAAAATGTTGCAGAAATTTCATCTTTGGATGAGACTGCCGAAAAAGATGATTTGTTCCAGGAGCTTTAAGAATCACCGCAACAAGGAGATGAACAATTAAAGGACCACAGCTTCTTTCTACCCCCTACAGATTCTGAACCGGGAGAACCTGGACCTTCAAAACGGCTTCGAAGAAGATAAACAGCGTATTTTGTTGTCATTTCTCTATTTGCTTTAAGGTCGAATGAATCTCTCTGTAATTTAGATATATGTATTAATCTTCTACAGTTGGATTTTCATTTTGTAAGGTAATTCTTTTGGGTTTTCATGCCTCAAAAAGTCAGTTTCTGCAGAATTTTTTCAAAGTGTTCATTACGTATTACTATTGTACCTTTATTTATTCATTATTATGTCTATTGTTTGCTTATTATCACCCTAATATTTATTCATTCACATTTATATTCGAATATTGCATTTTCGCTTGTAATAGAATCTATGGTACGAATTATGTGCTTTAAATGAATGATAAGATTATGTAATTTAATGACAACCTGCAATATAAATCATATGTGATTGGAGTCTGACTGAAGACTACCTCTGTCAGACTAGAAATATTAGCTCGTGAGCGGTGGGGGAGGGTTTGTTATTATTTTTGTATCAGAGCATAGGATGCATGACTGTGTTGATTGCTTGCTTATTAGCTGCCTAATATTCATTTCTTCACATTAATATTTAAATATCGCATCTTTGTTTGCAATAATTAGACTAGAATGTACGAATTATATCCCTCAAATGAATGTATATATTGTGTAATACATTTACAAATAACAATATATCATCTATTATTGGAGTCTGATGAAGACTACCTCTGTCAGATCAGAAAAGTTAGTTCGTGAGCAGTGGGGAAGGTTTTTTTTTTTTTTTTTTATTATTGCATCGTCGTATGTGCTTTAAATGAATGCGTATATATGTATTTCAGTTTCATAATACATCGTTTGTTTTTGGAGTCTAGTGGGGGCTAATCTGTCAGCCAGAATTGCTACTGTGCCCCGCGGGGGGGGGGGGGTGAGCAAGAAACACAAACTACTCTAACTGTCGATAAACTCTTTGAAACTAAAGTTTCTATTCAAGTTCTAATAATTATGACGCCTTGCTTTCAGTGTGAAAGCTTTTTTTTTCGGAGTGGAGGAAAACTGCCTATTTTCAAAGAGCTATAGCAAGCTTGTTATTTGTGCTAGAAAAAAGTTGTAAATACAAAAGTTGTAGGAAATTTTATGTTCTTTAAACTTTATATTTAAAACTTTTTTCTAAGTTGAACCATTTCGGAGATATTTTGGAAAAAACAAAAAAAGTCATAAATTTTTGTTTTTCGGCCCCCAAAAGTTCTCCCGGGGTCTTTCGTGTTGTATAACTTGGTTTTTCCATGTCGGCACCAATATGTAAAAATTAAAAAAATAAAATCTTTGACCCCATTTTTTGCAAGGTAAAATGTATCTATTGACTGGACTATTACTCCCTAAATACTGAACCCTGGGGTAAATGGAAAAAAAAAACCTATTTCATGCCTCTTTTTTTTTTTTTTTTTTTTTTTGAAGATTCAGTTTAGATGTAAATTTCTCGTTGTTTGTATTTCGCATAAACTCAGAGCTAAATTGTGTCTTTTGTGTGATTTTTCTTTTAAATGGATTTCAGCTTACATTTGGAGACAATTGAACCTACGAGCCACAGGTTGAGTATTGTTGCTGAAGAACTTCTAAAACTTCTTAACTGATTGTGCATAATTCGATTATTATCTACCTACATCAACCTGATGGGGAAATAAAAAGAGTATTTCCATCTACCCCCTAGTCTCCGGAATAAAGGGATATATGGTTTCATTCGCTAAATTGTTACGTCATAAAGTCAAATTTTTTGTACCCACTTACTTTCAGAGTGAGCCCTGGACACTGCTGAAATTTAAGGCCTCAGTTCATCCAAAATAGAAGGAAGAGTCTAAAGTTAAAGCATAGAAATTCTGTTCTCCTTTACCCCAACTAATCCCGCCCATTTTTAATTAGAAGAAAACTTTCCTCTTAAGATATCGTAAGTTTAAAATTTCTCATTTCACTGAGCAACGGATCAGTTTAAAAGAAGTTCCCTGTTCTGATCAAATGCAATGGAAAGTAAAAATTCAGTCCTCGGCGGTCCAGAGCAGCACTCAGCTCCTTCATATATCAATTTCTGAGGATTCTCAACAGGATTGTCTCATTACGAATCTCCACTCTAGAAATTGAAACGTCTTTCTGAGCCTCAATTCGTTGAGACTGGAAATGTGTCGCCAACAATAATGATCGTCTGCTGCATAATCACACTTCATATCATCCAGGAAAACGTTCCAACGCAGTTTTCGAGCGTTTGCTACTTCAGTATACTTCCAATTAAATGCTTGAAGTATTTTTTGAGCACTGACGCTTTCTCTATTCACTGTAGTTAAATTAGATTAATGAATGATCTAGAGTTTAAGCAAGGGCCATTTTTTATTTATTTCTTTATTTATTTATGTTTTTAATTAATTAATTAATTTTTTTTTAAATTTATTTATTTTTTATTATTATTATTTTTTAAATTTATTTATTTATTTGGAATGACTGTAAGGTTTAATGCCAAGAAGCAAATGCTCTAGGGAAAAGTATTTCGACAAAAGTATTTTTTAACCGTACGCACTATTTCAGTAACGTATTTCGTTAATAATATTTTAGGCTCTAAAGCTGAAATACCGACAATATTACTCGTATTCATTGCTCAAACTATAGACACCACCAACCTCGATAGAGTAAGAATAAAAACTAGAGCGCGCTCTTGGTTTTGGGGGGGGGGGTGAGACTGTCCACGTAAATACGATTTTGACTTCTTCAGCTAAGCGAGCAGAGCAGTCAAACTTTCAGCCAAAGGCACAAACTTAGTTAAATACACAATTTAATTTCACCATGCATGTGGTGAGAAAGACGCCAAACACAGAATCCTTGCATTCCTCCTCGTGGTGACATCTGGTTTACAGTTTGTGGATAAAGGAACACGGACGTGCGTATTTACTCTGCGCTAAGCTCCAGTCAAAATACAGGCGGGTGACAAGTGACACGACAGGCCTCATTTGCTGCTTTGTTACTTTTCTACTATTACTACTACACGCGCACACAGATAGAGGCCACTCACCAAACTGCCGACTCATTGAAAGTGTTTACAAGCCGATACAAGAAAATGCCCTATGGAAGGAAAAAAAGCGGATCTTTTCGTTTAGATTTTTGATCTGCTAATCACCATGTGTAACCTCTGCTAGTTCCATGTGTTAAGTGTGTTACTTCCATTCTCTTTATAGGTGGTGTTGGACAATAGACAGTTGCAGGTTGCCACCTAAATAATATTTTCAATCATAATTTCATTCTTTAAATGACGCCTTTTAATCCTAATTTTATGCAGTAACGTTATATTTTGTACCTGGAACGTAGAGCCGCGTTTGAAAGTATAAAAAACGCAGAAAGGAATACAAATATTAGAGTGTTTTCCCTTCAATTTTTCAATTAGTTACTTGTGCAAATAGTAGTGTCATACTGACGTTAATTCAAAGTGTACTGCATATGTGTATATAAATGTGTGTGTGTGAGTATGTGTGTGTTGAAACTGTTATAAAAAGCTACTAAAGAAAAACTAAGTAGTTTTCTATGAACTATCATTAAAATAAATAACAAACCACTCCTTGTAAAAACACTAAGTGGAAAACAATTTGCTCTTGTATTTTGATCGTTCGGTTAACAAAATCACTCCTATGTGCACACTTAGGTGGAGAATGAACTTGCACTTGCAAAGATAAATGAAATTGTATCGCCCTTGCGTCCGAATCATTACCTTTCACGCATTACAGCTTTAATGCAACAGAAATACTTTTCAATATCCGCTTATAGCCTATTTCGAATATTTTTATCCTGCCATATGTTACTGAACAAAGAAAGAAGACAAATCCATGCACTGCTGTTTCAACATCTGAAACGAATACCCTTTCCGAACGTGTGGGAAGCGCGTCATTGAAAGATTTACCGCCGAAGGCGCAGTAATATTGAATCGTATAAAGCGGATTTCAAAATGCTCCGTTATATCTGGGGAAGATTCAATAGAAAGCACTTCTGTTTTTTATGGCCAGTATTGAAACAGCTCGAACCTCCAACCGCTCTTTTGTACTTTTAAAGGGCACACGTGACATGTTCATCCATCTTCACGTGACTTCCCGCCAAGAAAGAGTGATGCGTTTGTTTACATTCCCATCCACGGACTCCTGCAGACCCGAGGTCTAGCTTATAGGTCCCAAAGCTTAGCCAAGATGGGAGTTGGCCAACTTCAAGAGAGTGTCCTGGTTGCCACAGCAACAGAGCCTCGGTGGAAAATCGGAAGATGAGGCAATGGGAATCGTCCACTAAACGTGAATTTTCCCTGTGAAATCGTTATTTTTTTTTTTCAAGGGAGCACAATTTTATCGAAGACGACATTATTTCCATCTACGTAAAAGTCTCAAAGGCGAGTTTAATATTCTTCTCTCGTAAAACAGGATTTCCTTTCTCTGAATGACGGTGACAGGCATTTCCTTTTACGACTTAATGTTCGCTATATATATATATATATATATATATATATATATATATATATATATATATATATATATGTGTGTGTATATATACAAATAAAATAGAAAACACACAAGGTTACATAACACAATTAATTAAATAAATTAAGTAGATGAAACCAGAACTCCTTAGCAGTGGAAGCTTCATCCAAAGGTCAAAAGACCAAAAATAAATTACTCAAAACTGAATAGAGGATGTCCAGTTCGGAAAAAAACTAGCATTCAGGAATACATTGGACAAACATATGCACAAACATATGCAGAAACATTGGACAAAAAAATGCAGATTTCTTGAACTAAGACCTTAAAATATACACTGGGGTTTTGTCTCTGTTATTAGAAGCCAAAAGCTATCAATAATAACACTCTACCGTACCACCAGCAAAAATTCAAAAGTCTTACCTATGTGTCCGGGTGTTTGACACCCAGCACATATCTTTAATCGTAAGAGCATATCTTTTACTTTAATCTTTATTCGGAAAACTAAAAAAAAAAAAAAAAGTTTACTGCAAAAAATGTGATTTATATATTCATTTTATTTATTTCTTAAGTGTCTTCGAATTTTTCGAAAATTTTCTTCAAATATTTTCTATTCTTTATTGAATTAATATTTTTTAAATCGCCGAATAAAAATTAAAACTTACATATTTGTGCATAAAGAAATTTGAAAAATGACCAAGAATATTTTCAGTTTTAGCGATTTAAAGCAACCCCACTTTAAAAAAAATAAATTTAATTTAAATCATATTTAAAAAAAAAATATTTGTGTCATGATTTTGCTTTTTAAATAAATGGTGAATCTGTGCAAAAAATTTCAAAACTCTAATTTGTTCAATAAAAAAAATTTCAAAATGTGTCCCGGACCCCCTTTAAGAATCTTTTTGCTTCTCTTTCTGTTTGAACTCAGAAATTTTATCTGGACCATTTTTAATTTTTTGATAACGTATAATCTTTCAGCTTGACAATTTTTCCCAGTCTATCTTTCTCTGCTTGCTTGTTTTCAATGTTCGTGATGATATATGAGTGCGAACCAGCGACTAGAACAAATAAAATGAAGCGTTTTAATAATAAATATTAACAAAATAAAATGCCTTCACACCCTTGGTGAGAGTAGGAACCGCTCATGAATACGAACGAGCAACTAGAACAAGTAAAATGAAGTGTTTTAATAATAAATATTAACAAAATAAAATGTCTTCACTCCCTTGGTGAAAGTACGAACCCCTCATGAATACGAACGAGCAACTAGAACAAATAAAATGAAGCGTTTTAATAATAAATATTTACAAAATAAAATGTCTTCTTCCCCTTAGTGAATATATATTTCCAATTAAACAAAAACGTCGGGAGAAGTGACACCGGAGAAGGGACAAAATCACTCATAACCTATAAACACAACATCACGTGTTCTTTTTACCAGAACTGAAACGTCGTCCGTGATGTCTACACACAATAAACACTGCATTGAACAAACGTACATTTAAGTAACGATACAATTTAAAAACATATACTTACCAGGGTAAATACTGTAGCGACTGGCACAAGCACGTTTTGTGGCAGTACAAAGAGAATTGATGCAATATTACAGTTGAATGCGGCTATAACGAGCCCTGATTTAACGAGAACTCGAATTTAGCGTGGAGATCAGAAAAATTTAGATGGCACAATATTAAGTCTATAGAAGCATAACTCGCTTTTAACGAGCAAACCCCGCTTAAAACGAGCAATATTTTTTGATTCATAAAATTTCTATTGACTTTCAGCTCAGTTTATTCTTTTTTGAAAAGAAATCTTCTAGCATTCAACTGAAAGTTAGTGATAAGTTATAAACCCTGAAAACAAGGATATTGTAACTCAAGGAGATTGATTTCTGATTTTTATGCTGTATCAGTCGATGATATGTTCATACAGTATCATTAATGTTGTTTCTGTGGAAGAGCATAGCATATAATGCAGAAGACATATGTACAGGGATTAAAAATGATATTTACAGGGTTTATTTTAAAATGATTTTTTTTTCAAATATTTTTATCAATGAATAACCCCCGCCCCCCTCCCCCTCCTTTTTTTTTCTTTTTTTTTAAGAATTGCTTTATGTTAAATAATTACAATAAAGGATTTAATAGAACTACCGAGGATATTGTAACTCAAATTCAAGCTAATTCTGACGAAAAAAAAGATAGAAAGCCACGAAGATAACGCCAAATGGAAAGAACTTCAAGAGGAAGAAACATCAATATACACTATATGTTTTGATCTGTAGAAATCATTCTCAAAACCAGGGGTGCAATTGACCATGGTTTTCGGGCGATGAGCACTCCTCGAACACAATAACACAAGAAAAACACAATATGACAGTTCAAAAATAAATAAACAATTTTTTTGGCACTGTACTGAAATTAGAAAAATAAAGCAAGTATGTCCGTTTTGTGCGAAACCGTTTTTTACGAGTACTCGGTTATAACGAACAAATATCACTGTCCTTTCGCATTCGTTATAACCGAGTTCAACTGTATTTGAATTTTGCTCAACGCGTCAGCTTGCTTTCAACTTCAGCTTGTATTACGTGTGTTTTTTTTTTTTTTTTTTTTTTTTTTTTGCGGACAAGGGCATATTTCAGCAGTTCTAATGTTAAATTACAGCCTTTTAATTTCGCCAGGTGACGGTGACATTGTTGTTACGTGACGTGAAAATAAGAATTTTCTTTTTCTATATTAATAAATATTTTTACTATGTGTTTGGATAAAATACGTTTTGATGTTTATTTAGGTGTATGATTAAGGTTAAATACATTATGGCAGGTTTTTTAAAAAAGAACGTTGAACATGTTTGTATAAAAAAAAGAAAAAATGGCAAGCCAGGGAAGTTTACATTTATAACTATTTTCAGCTTTAATATCAGAAAGTTTGCTAAAATGAAACAATTATAGAGAATTGACTGAGTGGGCTAAATAAGACCATATTCAATATTAACGATACCAATAATACATTTTATACGATAACAATAATATATTTAGCACATCTAAAAATTTTATATGAAACATTGGAATTCAAATAGCGTATATTCACCCATATTCTAGAGAAACTAAATTCAAAATCAGGGTATACATATTCATGAGCACCAAAATAACGGAAACTTTCAGAAATTGAATAAATATTTAAACGGAAATTAATTCATTTTTGCATTGCACCTAGTAACCATTTTGAATTTCAACAGATTATTTCTTAAATTCAAACAAATGTGTAACATTTAAGCGAGAAAATCAATATTGCAGAGCAATTTGAATTCTCTTCGCCAATTCATAGTTCAGAACCATCAAAAGGAATACGTAAAATAGCATATATTTGATTTAACTCATCTGACTGAATTGAGACAATGATAACTGGATTTAAATTTAGGGTCATCAACTTTGCTCTCATCAGAATGCCTAATTTATGCAGCGATTTACATCGAAATATAATGGAGATTTTCGCGAAATTCACATTTTGTTTCTTTTTCCTTTCTTCAGTAAGTCACGTTTTTTTTTAACGCAATGTGGTAAATGCTCGTAGAAATATATATAGTAGGAGAATGTGGGGCAAAGGGAAATGGTTACGATGACTAAGATTTTTCAAAATGAACTAATCGGAAATTTGTTCTGAAAATTACAGAACATAAAGAAAAAACGTTGTATTTTATAATAAAACTCGTGTTGAAGCAATATTTTTTATTTTTGGCAGTAAATTTGAGTCTGAAAGGAAAAGTGGAAAATTTTCACTTCGTTTTTTCATGGGGCAAAGTGAAAAATAAAATATTTTTCTAATGAAAAATTTTCTATACGATTATAAAACATATTTTTTTTTTTTGATCAAAAGAATTAGTAAATAAAAGGTTGAATGAATTAATGAAAAGATAATGAAACAATATATATATAAACGAATAATTAAATAAATCAATGAATTAATGTATGAAGAAAAATAAATCAGCGAGTAAAATAATGAATGAATAATAAAACAAGTGAATGAATGAATAAGTGAATTACTAAATGAAGGAATGTAAGTGAATTAACTAATTAAATGAAAACGTAAGTTATTTATATTAAATGATTGACTGAGCAAATGAAACAAACTATTTCACTTTGCCCCCGTATGAACTTGACTAATTGTACAATTTACTTAAAATACAAATAAGCTTAATATTAACTAAACTAATACTGCATTGGATATTACGAGGCCTCAATATTTAAAATGTTAATAACAAGAACTTTATCATTTTGAAGTAACACAAATGATTTTTGACTTACAACAAAATATTACTATATGAGTATCACTTTCTTAAAATTGCCTGTATTGCCAATGCTTTAATCTTCGGCGGTATTTTTTTCCTGACTGGAATAGACTGCATATGGTACTACATAGTTAAAATAATACCAGATAGGTGGAGCTAAAAGCAGAGTAACTATTTCTCCATTTCACCTTGTCCCGCTATTTCACTCTGCCCCATGTTCCTCTACATAGTTAAATCTTCATTTATCCTGTGCATACACACGTTCATCCCGCTCATAACATATTCTCAATCAAGTGACCAGTGCATCTACATTAAAATATGTTGCATCATAATGTCATAAAAAATTCTTGCGGGGATTGAAGCAAATTCTCAAAATGAAGATCAGTAGACGAGTCAAAAATAAAGATGATTTACAGAAGTGAATAATGAATAACCATATTAGAAATTACATTCGTTAAGAAATAAAGATTGCTTATTGATTGCCATTGCTTTTTACTCGCTTTGTGATTAATAGGTAACGAGTCGCATGATCCATTGTCATTGCTTGAATAATTAATTTCAGAAATTGAGAGTTTGGAAAAACATGTACATTATCCATGAAATACACCGCCAGCTCAGTCATTTCCAGCCGAGGACTGCAGTTTCGTGCTTGTTAGTACTCGAGTTCTAATAAGCACGAAATTGCAATCCTCGGCTGGAAATGATTGAGCTGGCGGTGTATTTCATGTATTTCTGCTGTAGCCCTGGCTATTGGGCGATAATTTACTGAATATATGTACATTATCGTCTGCTTCTTTACCATGTAAAAAAAGCTGTTTTTTTCTTTCCTTTCCATTTTTTTCCCTTCTTTCAGATTGGATTTTCATTGTACTTGGCAGTTTATGCGTAGAGTAAAAGCGCAAATAGTCAGTTTTTAAGAGCTTCGTTGTTGATTTTCGTAAAAGTGTAAATTTCAGCAATGAGTTCAGCGGTCATTCTAAAACTAAACTCTATACCAGATTGTATTCCTCTTAATTGTTTTAGCTATAACATTTTTATTTAAAAATCGAGTTATTTTCAGTACCTGAAAATTATCCAGTAGTCTGCCATATATCTGTACTTCAGAGCCAGAGTGACTAATTCCAAAAATTGCGATTTCCCGTTGATTGAAGCATTGTATGTAGAATCCTATTCTGCATCGAACCATGGGAACGTAATTCTAAAAAGACAATTCCTTCGTAATTATTTAGTGTTAAAAGAGCGTGTGCTCCATCCTTCCCAGCTAAAAAAAAATCTGCAGAAAATCTTTAAAAAAAATCTGCAGAAAATTTAAGCATATTTGGAACATGCTTTCTAAAGAAAATCTGCAGATTTTATCTGTAGATTTTTTGCAGAAAGCGTGTTTCAAATATACTCAAATTTTCTGCAGATTTTGTGAAGAAAGCATGTTTCAAATATACTTAAATATTCTGCAGAAAATCTGTAGATAAACTGCAAAAAATGTACCCAGCAAATTAAAAATAGTAGATAACAATTAATAACAAATGAAATTAATGCAATAAAAATCCGAAAACATTTTTAATTTTAAGTTTCGACATTTCTTTAATAAAAATGAGTAAATTCACTACAGAGTGGTGTTTCATGTTTTTTTAATAAATAAACATATAATTAAAACTTGAACTACTCCTCCAAAATGAAAATCTAAATTTTATTAAATTGGAGCTTATGCAAATTGAAATAATTAAACCAAATTTGTCACAAAAATACATCGCTATGATTGTAGAATTAGTATTAAGTTTCAAGACGAAATAATAAATAGAACTATTTGTAAAAATTAAAAATTTCGAAAAATTCCTCCAAATCGACCACGTGGTGGAAAGTAATTAAGTTAATTAGGCTGGTTATTACTGAGACATCGTAACACAATTTTTTTTTATTAATAGATATTGACAACGTAAATGTTCGTTCAAAATTTTAAGTCAATCGGTGAAAAAATAAAAATTTCAAAAATTAAAAACCTCCGATTAGGCATAACGTTTCAAACTAACCCTAATATACTAATACACTTATTAAATAAAAGTTAATTTAATCAAATAATAATTGCTGAATTTTAAAGTGTCTTACCTTTTTGTGAACCGAGGCATGAATCCAAGATTTTTTCATGGGTTTCCAATGATGAAACTTGAAATTTCCCTAATTATTTGTTTCCGTGACGGAGCAAAAAAACAATACGAGTCACCTGGTCGAGGGGTCATCTACTCTCGTAGCCTTGTGGCACCCGAATATTGCGGGACGCACCGAGGCCTCCGTGGACGGTAAGAGGTTCGGTGCATTTGTACTCGAACGGCGCGCCGTTCGAGAACATTATTTCAAGTCATATTTGCTCTTATTTATTTTCAATTTCCTGATTTTTCTCCAAGTGAGACAAATTTGACTCTGTTCTAATCCGTATCCTTCTTGAAATTGACATTTTTGAAAGCCCTTTCAAACCATGTAATAACTTGCGTTATTCAATATCGTTTTGTTTAAAAATAAATAAATAAATAAATAAATAAATAAATAAAATAAATAAAAAAATGATGTATTGTAATTTCACTTTTATTTGATTTGAATCATGCACTTATATTAAAATTGATTTTCATGTCATATTATTTATATAATACAATAAACAGACATTTTTTATTTGGTAAATGTTTCAAACGTGTTAAAATGCTTTTAAATTTCAATTTAAGTTATCAAAATATAAATCAAAGTTCTTGGGGGAAAAGTTTAAGTTATTTATTACTGATTTTAATTAGAAAAACAAAGAAATGTGTGTAATTTTCTAAAAACTGAAAAAAATGTAAAAAAAATTTAAAGTGCGAAAAATTTTTATGCTGTAATAAAACTTTGAAAAATAATTTAAATTGAAATACAGATTTCTTTTTGATGACCATAAAATATCTACAAACGTGCGAACTATTTAGAGAAAACTGTAAGAGAATTTTTTGTATAGATTTTCTGTAGATCTAATTGAAGAAAATTTGCAGATTTTTTTTACCTTCAAAAAATCTGCAGAATATTAAGAGAAAACTAAAAAGAAAACTTTTTTGTGTGGATTTTCTGCAGATTATTTTGAAGAAAAATTGCAGATTTTGCTTGTCTTCTAAAAATCTGCAGAAATCTTGAAAAATACTTCAAAAAAAAATTTATTTCTGCAGATTTTCTGAAGATTATTTTTAGCTGGGTTTGCATGCACCAGACAAACGTTTTTCCTCTCTCCTGTAAAGTAGGGATGATCTCGGGACGCTGGACCATCCTGGCCGCCAAGAGAACCAAATGTCAGCAGCCAACAAAAGCAAATCCACCGCCAAGACAGACGAAAGAAAAAAGCGACTAAGGAACAGTTTACACGACAGAACAAGTTGGGGGGTTTTCACGCCTCTGTATCTCAGCCCCATGACAACCCCCGGAGTTGATTTTTGGTATACTAAATTTCTAGTGGCCCCTGACGACATAAACCAAAATACAATCCCCAGGACAATCAGGGGGAGGAGGAATTCAAGTTAGAAAATCGCTGTTCACAAAAATTTTCGCTTTCTTTGACGGGGCTACAGCCCAGACGAAACGACGAATCAAGCTGAAATTTTGCACACACATTCCTTAAGCCCTACTGATGTGCCTTTTGTGCCATTTAACCTCCCTCCCCCTCCCCCCTCATTTTTACCCCCCAAATTGTACCTTTCCGGGGTTCTGTCACAGCCCCCCGGGAGGCTATGGTAATGATTTTGGATATACTTATTCTTGGGGGGCCATTGAGTACATATACGAAAATTCAACCCCCAGAGACATCATGGGCTGGAGTAATTAAAGTTTGAAAATCACTAATTTCCATTAAATTCTTATGTACTTACTCCCAGCTCATAGGGTTTGTTAATCTCTGACTGCAATTGAACACAAGGTTAGAACAGATCTAACCGTTGTGTTCAAAGTTGTCTATGGAAATGAAATTTAATCAAGACTAATAAAACAGATCCAACGGTCCGTCCTAGACGTTAAATCGTGGATATCACAAATTTGCCACAGCGACAGCGCATGCGTGGACTTGGCTCATTGGGCTTTCTGTTTTAAAATTCCATGTTGTTTGTTAGCTCATTGAGCTTCCTGTTTTAAGATGCCATAATGCTGCCTCCCCCCCCCCCCCCCAAGTTTTGCCGATACGAAATTTCTTCCCCCTGTTTTTCAGTTTTGATATATTTAAGGGGGGGGGGATTTTAAATGTCGGTGCGAAACTGGGATTAAACCATTAGAATATTTTGCGTGACATATTATATGAAACTAGACGCATATGAATATGATACATCTTACTTTATAATTGAAAACGAAAAATAGCCCTTTTTACGGTTTGCTTAATTTCTAAATTAATGCATTTTCACAAACATAACACATTATGAATTGAAAGTATATGAAATACGTGTGTGGATATCCGTGTTTTGCAGTAATTTGTTAACAGACAAAATTTTTGCAATTAATTTAATCAAAACTTTTAAAGAGCTAAGTCCGCGTGCATCATGCGCAGTCGCTGTGGCAAATTTGGGATATCCGCCATTTGACATAGAGTAGAGTTGTATAGCTCTTCTGACACTTTGAAATTTAAAATATTTAATGGCTTGGTTTCTTTGTTTTTGATTTTTTTTTTTTTTTTTTTTTTTTTTTTTTTTTTTGCTTAGTAATAACATGCGTTATTTTGTCTTTTTAAGGAACTTTTAAACAAAACTAGGCATTAAACAAGACAAAGACCTCCATCAAAAGAAAGAAAAATCTCCAAACAATTAAAATTATCCCATAAAACTTAAAAAACTTAAAACGTAAATACGATGTTTTTTCTTAAAACGTAAATACGATTTAAGAAAAAAAGTCATAAAATAAAAAGGGAAAAGCTAGATTAAAATAGTCCGCAAACTGTAAAACAATTTTAAAAAACCTTCATGAAAATTTTGAATAATCCGTCAAATAAAAAAAATAATAGAATTTATTGCGAAGTTGTAAAATACTCGAAAACAATATAATTTAAAATATAGTATTTTATTATCCAAGAAGTTTTCTATGCAACAGAGAGGATACAAGAATTGCAATAAAATTTAAACAGCCCAATTCTCGCAAAACGAACATAAAATCTAATTGGTCAGAAAATAACTTGACGTAAAATTAGGCTTGCCATTATTGTTCCTTAAAAACACAAAACAGGGTAGTTTCAATTGAACATTTTCTGACTTGAAGTTCTCAATTCTAAAAATACAGACAAAGTAATAATATCAATGCAAAAAGATGTGATATCTCATCAAAAACAACCCTGTTGTAAAAATTTCCCCGCCAAGAAAACCTTTAACTTTTCCGCACAAAAAAGAAAGCCTTCATCCTAAACCCCAAAACCCTCAGCCTTAAAAAGTTATGATATCTATAGTTTGCCTGCCAAGTATCTGCCAAACTATCATCCTCCCTATGTTCTCCTCTTTCATCACATCTACTTCCGTAAGAAATTCCTCCCACCTTCAACTCTTCAGAAATATGGATAGATCCTTTAAATGGTTTATCCTGTTTGGCGGGAAGCTTTTTGCTCACCAAGCAACCACTTCACTTTGAAAAGCTTTTCGCCAAACAGGATAAACAATTTAAAGTATCTATCCATATTTCTGAAGAGTTGAAGGTGGGAGGAGGTTCTAACGGAAGTAGATGTGATGAAAAAGGAGAACAGGGAGGATGATAGTTTGGCAGATACTTGGCAGGCAAACTATAGATATCATAACTCTTTAAGGCTGAGGGTTTTGGGTTTTAGGATGCTGGTTTTCTTTTTTGTGCGGAAAAGTTAAAGGTTTTCTTGGCGGGGAAATTTTTACAACAGGGTTGTTTTTGATGAGATGTGACTTACGTCACTCTGGTTATGAGGTATAGATATTGGTGAATATAAGCTATTTCAATTACAATTGCGCATAGGAAATTTTTATGAAAAACTGATTGTGTTATTGTATGCATAATTAATTAAGAATATTGTCTTTTATTTGGCCCAATCAGTCAATTCTCAGTAACTGTTTCATTTAAGCAGTAATAGCTGAAAATAATTATAAATGTCAAGCCACACCACTATTTTTTACCCTCAAATGTTAAGCCACAGTTGTCAACAGGGGTACTAAAAAGGTCAGGATTAAAAACCAACTTAATTGATGACATATCAGCTGATTGAGTTTTTCAAAGCTTGTTTCAAAAATTCCTGAATTGAAATCAGCATTAGAAGAAATGAAGTTTCGAACTGACTCCTTTCAAAAAAACGTTTAGGCATAAAATTTAAACTTTTTCTTCAAAAGGAATCGTTTTTAAAAAGAAAAGTTGTAATCAACACAGCTAAAGTGTCATTTTATCTTAATATTGCAATTTATTTATTTGATTGAGCATTAGTAAAGCCATTTTAAGAACGTGGCTGACTACGAGATAATCTACCAAACTTCCAAACAGAACCGTATCGTACTCAACGTATTACTATAGCCGACTATCGATAATACAGAAGAAACAGATACCCAATGGTCGGACCACCCCTTTCACCACAACTTGCTCCAAAGAGATATTTATTTTTTCGTAGAAGCTTTAGATAATACAATTCAAAAAATTAAAACCATAAAAATTTACAATAAGGCGAAAAAGAATGAGCAGTTGCCTTTTAAGGAAAGTGGTCCCAGTTAAGTTAAAAATAAGCGGAACTAGAGAAGGCCGAACACACTGATTAAAATAAAATGATTAATTTCCTATTCAAGAAAAATTACCCGCAATTACATTTATTCGCTGATGATTAGTGATAGGTTTGTGAACGGGAGAATGTGTCATATTTGAATTAAAATTAGTTATACGTATAACATTGATAGGGTGTTTTATGGCATTTTGGCCGACTTCTGGAGACACACACTGGTGGACTTGCCCTACATTTGAAATAATGTTCGACTTGAAATGCCTAGATACGGTAGCGTTTTGGTGTCATGCGGGGATTAGAATCTTTGGTTCGTCCTTCAGAAGCAACTTTTTTCCTTAAGTCACTCTAGTCAGTACTACTTAAACCAATACTTTTACCATCCTTACAAAAACAAAGAGGCTTATATTGCGAATAATGTACAAATCTGAGGAGGGAAAAGCAATGTATTTATTCTATTTTCAATAAAAGGTACATTAAATAAGTCAATTCATAAAAAACAACGCCCAGTATAAAATAAAAACTAAAATTTGGTTAAAACGTTTTCCTAATATTAAAATGAGCATCAACTTTAAAGTTCCAAACTGCTTTTTCTTAAATACAGATTTGTAATTTATCGAGAAAGCTATCGTTGTATTACAATTTTCCTGCTATTTAATTCAGCCGTTTGCAATTAAATTGAAAAAATGCCAGCCTATTAACGTTAAAATGTGTTTTGATTTTTTTTTATTATAATAGCTAAACTACCATGGTTATGGTATTGTTTTGTACGTGTAAAGCTATGAACTAACTCAACAATGAAGGCAAGTAGTAGAAAATATTTCTCCAATTTCATATGAAGCATAAATTTAACATTTGAAAAAAATTGACCTGAAACTTATATTTCATTGAAAAATTGATCTGGTGGAGGGTTTTTGCAGATATTCAAAATTTCCGCTACAATTCTTATTATTGCTATTGTACTTTTTATTCTATGCATAAAAAATTTTAATTGTCATATACCATTGCTGAATATATAAAACTCAACCTCTTTGGAAAAAAGTAAGAAATCGCTGTATTCCGTTAAGAGTTACTTAAAACATAATTTATTATAACCAGTATATAACCAGTGTTGCAGAGTCGGAATGATTTTTGGGAAAGGAGTCTGAGTCGGAAGTTTAAATTTCTAAGAGTTAAGAGTCATAGTCTGACATTTTCTTTCATAGTCTGCAAGTCTGCCAGAGCTTGCGGAGTCGTATTCATTTTGGGGTAAAAGAGTCGAAGTTGAAGTCGAATGCGCTAAAATTCCGGGAAGCATCTATTTGTTTTTAAAACATCTATCTGTAAAAACAGCTATCTGTTTTTAAAACATCTCAATGGTTGTTTACACCGCTTCATGAACCTATACTGCTATCACGGAAAAGATAGACCGGAAGTAAATGAACATGTTGGCAGGAGGTTTGCCACTATGGGCCACTTTTGGGGATTTTTCAGGAATTAAAAAAAAGTGTTTCGATAATATTTACATTTGCAGTCTGCTTGACCCAAGTTTATTCTTAACCAAACCAAACACGTAATTACCAAATGGTGCATTTTTTTACGTCTAGTCAATCTTTTCCGTGAACAAAGTATAGACCTGTAGTTTACCTTCTTAAATACAGTGATGGTCCATTTTTTTAACATCCTCTCTTCTGACTGATTCAATTAAATTTGACATGCAAGCTGATATAAGAATTCTCCTGGTATGCACTACATTAAAACTCTCTATTTTCAAAATTATTATTTTCAGAAGGAAAAATATTTAGATGCACAGAATTTTAAAGAGTAACTCATTTATCACGTAAAAAGTGGATTTTGTTTTTGCAGTTTTTATGGTTTTCAAAATAGGCTTGTGACTGCATGACTGAAAGATTAGCTTGTGTCAGATGCAACAACTAAAATGTAAAGCAGCCATATTGTACCACTCAAGTCACACTGGTCAACATAAGAATGACGCTCCTGTAGGGAAATATAATGAAATTTGGCGTGACGTCACAGAGTCACAGTGAGCAGTAGACGGTCAAGATTATAAACAACATGAAATGCACAGAGATATTTTTATCATTATGACAGGGATGCCCACCTTGCTAAGAACATGGGTGTATCCCCTCCCCCTAAATACCACAAAAACCCTCCCCAAAAGTGAGCCCCCTCACCCGAAAAAAAAGAGAAAAATCCCCCCTCCCCCAACACACACACACCTAAAAGTTTTGAATGGCGCAGTCTGCGCCATGACCCCCCCCCCCTCCTCTTCAGGTGTGCACCCCTGATTATGACTGGAAGTTTAGTGCTGTATATTCTGTGACTCATTTGGAAATGTTATATTTTTGAGTATGTTCGAAAATTATACTTGATGATATGCTTTTATATCTTTCATGAGGTTGTATCCTTTCTTCCAGTTTTAACAAACGATTGTCGAATAACAATACTTCGTTTTACTATTGCATTTTTGACATAGAGACGAGAAAAAAAATACACGAAAAACTTACAAAGTAATGCCCTAAAAGCATTTCAACAGCAAATGTAGCGTATGTCTTCCCACTCAAATTTTGTTTTTTTCGAGCGAACAATTCCCCTGAGTGGCTAACGCTATCCATTTCATCCTTACTCTAAAATCCCCAAATTGATACTCCTTTAAAAAAAAAAAAAGTTTACAATATGAGGGAGGATCTATATTTATTTTTTATGACGTGTCTAAAATCCTTTTTGACCTCGGGCTCTTTTATTTCAGAGGTTTTCTTCTAACATCTCAGTATAGTTCAATGAGTTCCATGTTTAACTGTACGACTTAGGGATGTGCTAAACAATCTAAATTTTGCATTTGACAATTTTTAAGTTCCGTGCTGTTTAGATCCACTTTTCATTTCAAAAATTTTACCTTTCTCGTCCAACTGTTCGTTACACGAAAATCTAAAAAAAAAGAAAGAAACCTGGTACTAGAGTGGTCGACATGGTTTACAAGAACAAGCAATAAGCTTGACTGACTGACAAATCTGCATGACATAGTGTGGCTCTGATAAGTTGAGCTATGGCTGACTATGCGCTGACCTCATTTTGGATTAATAGCGAAGGCTAGTTAGGGCTGAGTTTAGTTGGTTAACTTTCATTTTGTGAGGTTATTCCAACTCAATCAGAGCCAATAACCCGTTCCCTTTTCACTGAACATCCACAAAAGAGATATACATTGTCAAGGTCTTAGCTCAACTTACCAGAACCACTCTAGTTCTTTTAAGTATTGGAAAGTTTTCTGTAAACATTTGAAAGACAGAAAGGAATGAAAATAACCTTCGTGCTACACTTAACGAATAACACGCGCTATTAGTTCAAAGAAAAATTAATTGCTTTTTCGTTACATTTTTATTAGACATGGAAACCATTTTTCAACATTTTAAGTAAAAATTATTTTTCATACACATTTGTTTGCTGCAGTAAGTTATTCTTCACTTGACTTGCTGGTGTTCTCAAAAGTAAGTTAACATTTTTAAATTTAATGATTTACTGAGAAGAGTACCCATACAAGTAAAAAACAGATGCATTTGTATAAACAAATGTCGCTTAATATACAAGAAAAACAATAACTGATATTTTAGTTCATCAATTAGCAAAAGCGTGGTTCATTAAAAAAAAATAATCATCATGCCAACCATCATTTATCAACAACACATGCAGCAAAAATACATTGCTGTAATTAACTTCCTTCAGATGCATAGTGTGGCTCCGATAAGTTGAGCTATGACCTTGACAATGTTTGCGTCTTTTTAGGGAGTTGAGTGAAAAAATAATGTGTTATTGTGTGTGTGTGTGCGTGTGCGTGTGTGTGACACGTATTTGAAGAGTAAAACTGCTCTGAAACTTATCCACCTGTCCTTTTTCCTCGTCCTTTGAAGGTTCGTAAACAAATAGTTCCAAAACCCTTTACAAAATTTCTTTTGCAGATAGAATATCTTATTAAGTACTATCTGTCGTGATCCTGAAAAGTGTCATTTTTGTTCTACGAGCTCAGAATCTTGATCTTCCTTTGGAGTGGACGAATCCCTGGAAAGAGGACAGTTCGAACTAACTTTCAAAGCAATAAATAAAAAATTGATTCATCGGTCTATTTTTTTTTTTTTCTTGTTTTCTTAAACACTGTTGTGTTTCACCGATTCAGTTTTGATATAATCATGTTCATACTGGAATGATCAATGTTTAATTTTTATATCAGAAATATTACAAATAGTGAAAGTTAAAAGTTTCCTGAGATTTCGTTTGTCCTTCCGTGATTTGTAATGAACTTGCAGTCAATGTTTTTGAGCAGAAAACATAAGCACTAGTTTAGAAGTTATTAGGAGCTATGTCACTGAATTTTTTTCTGCAAACTAAAACAAAACTTTCAATGAAGTAGAAGGCCTGCTGCATTGGTCATATTTTAAATAACTCAATATGAATGAATGAGTTATAATGAACTGTAGAATAGTCATTTAGGGTAACTTTGCACCTTGTTGGTTGGTTGCACGCTACTTCAATTTTTTAGTATATTTAACTTAAATTTAAAGAAAAAATAGAAAGCCCAGTTCTGTATTCTCCAGGCTAGATTATGAAATAGGATTTCTCTTTGCTTTACAAAAAAAGAAAGAAGAAGAAGAAGAGTTGGACTTAGCTCCGTGCATCATTCAGCAGCTCTGACGTTTCTGTTTAGAAGCTGTTTTTGAAGTTGTTAAAATCGCTCTTCCGACACAGTAATATTTGATGCAATATCATAAATCATAGAAATTGTAGGTTTGTGAAGTACAAAGGAGGAGTTTATAAACATTTAGAGACTTTATTTTCCACCTTTAAGCTGCACTGTCCTTGTTAAAACGAAGTTTACATAGATACCTCTCTTCAAGTTTATAAGATGCGTGAAGAGCTTACCGGGGCTATCCACAAATGAAGTCACGTTTTAAAAGAGGAAGGGGTTTGTAAAACTGAGACAGTTTGCGGAAAGATGGAGGCATTTTTTGAAGTGAAAACTTCTTTAGGCGCGTTAGGCACTTTCGAGGTGGGGAAAACTATCCATTTCATAACACCGATAAACCGTCACCTTACCAACACCTGGAACACAGCGCATGCGCGGCTTCTCTCTGCTCCTTTACCTGCGATTTTTTTCATTAAGTTTACGAGGCTCAGTGGCACAATTGGCAGAGCGCCTGTCTCAAGAATCGAATAAGCTGCCCGTCGTGAGTTCGATCCTCACCGTCATATGATATTTCTGAAGTAAAAACGTATTTAGGAGCTGGGTATTTTTTGAGATGAGAAAAAACAATGTTTCTGATATCGGTGAGACATTGTGTTTGCCGTTACCACTCTGAAAATAGAAAGCTCATTGTTATAGTTGCGGTTTACACTTCACCGGATAAGTCTCCAAGCTCAATACGAGAATTTCTGTATGAAAACTTATTTATTCTAAAGACGCTTTTGCATTGCTTCAAGATAAAATTGGGAAGAGCTTTGATGATTTGCCAATGATTTTGAGTTTGGATTTCAACATCAACTTTGCAGATGATAAAAATCTACCATTAATTGCATTTTGAAATGGGTAATTTAATTCAACGATGTCCAATGCAATCTTAGCCTTATTTCCTATTTTGGTTACCATAAACCAATAGTATCAGTTTTGGAACATAATAATAATAATGTTAATGATCATTGCTTAAAAAAATCATGATAATGAATATGAATGATATCTATGAATTTGAAAAAATAAAAAAAAGGATTTTTTTTTATTTATATCACATTTTTTTTTAAATTTGAATCAGATTTTTTTTTTCGAAATGAATCCTGAAGTATCTGGCATGCGTTAAAATTTGAACTTTCCGGCATGTTGGGCAATCTCACGGCGCATCGGCTCTTTTCGGCAAGTCAGCTAAAGAGGGTTAATGCAGTACATTAATTGCGTGGAAAGTTCAGTATGTGTATTGTTTATTATTTTTATGGCCAGGAAAATGGAATAACACAAACTAATAGTTTATTTTCTAATATTTCCTATGTTTGCATCAGTATTTATTTTGTAAACGAACTAAACTAGACCAACCAAAATGTATATAATTGATGCTCGCATTTCTGATTAACGTAAAAATTAGACAGTAGCTGATATTTTAAATCTATAAATTATAAAACGTAAATTTTTGAAACTACAATTAATTTTAAATGAAAATTAAACACACACCACACACGCGCGCTCGCGCACGCACAAACATACCAAATTTCTTTTGTATTTTTTAAGTTTTCACTTCTGTCGGCAGTCCAATGTCTGCTTTTTTTTTTTTTTTTTGACTGTTTATAAGTAACAACGATGATATTTGGGGGATGCAACAGATGACAAAGATGGGGGGCTGGGTAAAGTGAGGTGTGACACTTTGTTTAAAAGGGAGAGGGAGGGTCAAACTATTGGAAAAGATTCTTTTGAAATTACATTACACAATCGACTGCTTCGAGCCAATATTTTACCACAAAATAAAAACGTGTAATGGAGTGTTTTACCTCTTTCTGTAGTATCTAAAATCATTGCAAGATAAGCTTTAGAACTGCGATTGGAATTTTCGGAAGAAGTTAAATTGCAAGATTTTTTATCCTTTTTGATTTAATATTTACTTCTTGCAACAGTGCAGTATGAAAGTATTACATTCCTTAAAAACTAGTTACAGATTTGATGCCCCTTAAATTTGTGTGCCCTGGACCTGTACCCATGTCTTAATCTAGCCTTGGCTGCCCCGTCCTTACCCACCTTTCTTCAAGTTTTTACATCGAGTTTCAACGGAAAAAAAAAATCCCCAATTAATAGGGTTAATTTGCAAACCCCAGATCCCAGTAATAGCCAGCAGGCTTGCTTTTCTCGAAATCAGGCACTGTGCCCCGAAATGGAAACTGAAGAACAAAGAGATGGAAATAAAATTTCGAAAATGTGTGGTCACGACAGGGCTTACGCTTCTTTTTGGCGCCATCTGTGAGAAACGGGAGTTAACAATAGCTGGTTGGAACTCCAAAGATGTGTACTTTACTTAAACTGAAGTGCATTTTTCGTTTTCGAAATTTGAAGAAGAACGATTCCAGAAACAATTTTCGAAATTGGCAGAGTAGGTTAAGATGGCATATTTTACTGTCCTTTAAAAAGAAATATCATTTTTTTTTTTTTAAAATTTCTATAACCATGAAAGTATATTTAGAGGGAAAGAGATGGACAGAGAGCAGCTGCCTTCCTTCCAAAATAATTTAAAAGAAAACCAAAAAAAAAACCAGAAAAACGCCTAATTTACTGTTGTTTCAATTTCTAAACGCATCGATGAGTTCGACTCTAGTAACATTCTGACTGAATTTGATATTTATTTGCAGCTAATTGAAAAAGGAAAGTTATTGGTGTTTAGATGTGTCAATACCAGAAGCGTGCACAGGGGGGGAGAAGGGACACCTCTTACCTGGTCCCGAGCCTGAAGGGGGCCCAATATTTTTAAAACTAGGCGTGAAATATACGGGTAAACAATATGGAGGGGGGGCCCGGAAAAGTCATTTGTGACGGGCCCCAAAATTTCTGTGCAAGCCCCTGGTCGATACAGTAGTTTTAAATTTAGAAAACAGCCTCCCTCAAGCCCGTAATTTTTCAAATTTCCGGGAAGAGGTGGGCAAAGCGTATATACTCTCAATGTATGTTATAAAGAAAAGGCAAAAAAATGCATACAAATATGCATTATAACATTTTCTAAAGTATGGGATGGAGAGGCAACTGATTCCCCTAGTTCCCGAAATGACGGGCCAGCCTCCCTTGTATTTTCAACTGGATACGCCCTTGTCCAGGGTCGGATTTAGAGTTAACGTTGTATAAAGGGGTGCCCACCTACCCCTTTAAGCTCCAGATTGCACGATCGTGCGGGTCGAACATCATTCAAATTTTAGCTTCCTAGATCATTATATGTAACATACGGATGATGAATGTGAATGAATCGGACGATCGTGCTGGTTAACCAAAGATGTGTATTATCCATTTTCTCGACACATAGCGGCACTAGTATCTTTCCAGGCTTTAGGAGACAAGAAAACCATTGCTTGCATGTGCTCTCAAGAAAATATTTCAGGTCTTAAAGGGCTAGGGGGAGGGGGGATCATGGCGCAGACTGCGCCATTGAAATTTTTAGGATGGTTGTTTTGAGGGATATTTATCTCTTTTTTTTTGGGGGGGGGGTTGGAGGGGATATTTAGGGGGTGCGCCATTGCGCTTAGGGAGGGCACCCCTGCGTTGCTATAAGCTATTTCAGGTATGAAGGGCAGCTCTTTTGTAGTCACTACGAAAGGACAACTATACGTCGCTTGCAAAACATGACTTTTTTTAATTTTGTTTTTCACTGTGTCTTATTCACTGATACATAAACCCATGTTTTTTATCTCTTTCTATTACTTCCGCTGTCTTTTTTATTTTTACCTTGAAGGAGGGAGGGGGGGGGACCAGCAGAGTTAGGCAGGAAACCCCTTTTATTGGTGTATAGAGTATCTGATATTTCTAGCGATCAAGGGTTTTCCTCCCCTGAGGGTGAAATTTTAAAAAATAGACTTATAATTCTGAATTTTGAAGTCTTAAGGGATAAATTGGAATACTAAAATAACAGGCAGTCAAAAACTTTTTTAAATTTAGGAAAATTAAGATCAATTAGAATAAAATTTGCTTTTGGTTCTACTAATCGTTGACATTCATTGGCAGAGGAAGATAGGGTGGATAAAAGATAGGTCATCATTGGCTCAAAATATTCATGGATTGCACTACATCGAGAGATGGCAGCACGAACACCATCGTCGGGACTTTCAGGGTAGTCAAGAGGAGGGGGAAGGGGGACGGTCCCTTCCCCACCACCTCCAGATAGAAAAACGCTAAAAATGGGCGAAATATTTAACTTGAAAACAGAACCATTCAGCTTGCATTTTTCTAGTTCTTTAAAATATTTTTCTCTTAGTGCACAGTAATGACAGTTTCATTACTTGTAATTTCCTACGTGATATTTGCAGTTTTCATATTGCCATTTTCAATAATTTTGGGAAAAACAACTAAAATTGCTTGGAAGGTTTTTTCGAGGAAACGCCACTTTCTTGAGAAATTCTGCAGAGATCTCAAGATATTTTTGAAGTTCAGTTCTACCAAAAAAAAATAATAATAATAATAATAATTCTAGAATTTTAGCCATCTTACAGACGTTTTCAATACGTTTGATTTGTCTTCAGATATCCTCCAGAAACGTAACGTTTTTACTTTGAATTTAAATATTAAAAAGGTATGTAAAGTTTTCAGACGGTAAGAATTTCATGAAGCAAGCAAGATTTGTTTTTTTTTAGAAAATAAATCTAGTAGAAATCAAGCTTAGCCAATAAAACATATCTGCAGTCGAAAGGATCCTGTTATAAAAAAAAAAGACTTTGTATTACATTTACATATTTCTTCATAACTAACGTTTTTAGCTGGAAAACACTGTCAAATTTAAATACATTACAGTGAACCCTCATTTTAAGCGGGTTTATTTTACGCAGATTTGAATCTACACGGGTTTAGATTTGACGTCTTTATCATGGGTGTACCTAGGGGGAGGCAAAGTGGAGCAGTTGCCCCCCCCCCCTCTTTTCGAAAATAGAAAAGAAAGTATTTGAAATGAAACAAAAAAGTAGATAAATAAACAAACAAACAAAAAATATTTACTAATTGACGGTTGATTTAATTTCTAAACTTATCGATAAGTTCGGCTCTCATAACTTTGTGACTGATTTTGAAATTAAATATTTCTTCGTTGGCAGCTCATCGAAAAGCGATAGTTATCGGTGTTTAGTTGGGTCAATACTTCAATGAAGTTAAAGTCTGACCACGGAGAGATATCGGAAGAACTGGAAGTGGAAACGGAGCTCTTCATTTTGTAACAGGTAAGATCGGCGAGATCACGATAAAAGTACAAACTTTTCTACTAGAGCGTTCCCGCTGATCGTACCTATTACAAAATGAAGTGTTCTGTTCCCCTTCCAGTTCATCCGCCATCTCTCTGTGGTCACGCTATAACGCAAGGTTATGCAGCACCAAAGACACTTCCCTTTTTCACAAACTTCCAACAAAAAATTGTTCTTTTTTTAGCAAAATTTTGTTTACATACAAATATACATAATTAAATTATTCCAAAATCAGAGGGGAGTCAGATGATCCTCATGATTGCTCAAAAGTTGGGTCTGCCCTGTCCCTTTCCTTTTTAGCTAGATACATCCTTGGTCTTTATTTGTTTTATGTCGATGAGTTTTGCTCCTTTTTTAAAATATAAGCCTATGAGATTACTGCCAACGTGCAATGAGCTGTATTTTGACCAGCTTAAGTCACTGAAGACTTGTTTTCCCCCTTTTATGGTCGTTTCCTGAGCTCTAGAAGAGCTTTTAGAAGAGATGAAAGAAGACGAAATGCCGACATCGATAGCACACAATCAAAGCTTTTGCATTGAAAGTTTTGAGACATTCCTTGACATTCGCCTAATGCTCTTTCTGATTGTTAGAGAAGGATATATAAGTGATATAAGTGAAGTCACAAATTATGGATGTGTTATAATTCACCTCAAAGAACTACACTGAAAATGATTAATGCTTGCCAATAGTTAGGGACGTCCATCACGTTGCGTCAAGTTGATAACATTTAGAGAAAAAAAACTTAAGATTTTTTTAAGTGAAAAAAAATTACGTGAATAATAGTTTTGGAATTATTATTTGTAACAAAAGGTAGTAACAAAAATTTGAAAAATCAAAATGCATAAAGTGTATCAACTATAGCCGGTCTTTCCTTCTTAAATCAGTGGAAAGCCACAGATTATCTGCTAAGAGTTTTTTTCATAGTTTAAGAGCAGATTTTTAGTAAATGTCGAAGTGTAGCTAAAGTTTCTTAAAATGTATTTTTATTTATGTTGTTATTTTAAGAAGAAGCAGCGATGAAAATTATGATTGAAAACCGTCGCGAGTACTAAAAGGTTCAGAACCGCTGCGATAAGAGGATTAACGACTTTCCATTCTTCTCTTCTATGACGGCTTCAGGAAATTTCCTATTTCGACTTTAAAAGGTGATGATGAAAATTCCTTAACACTGATTTTTTTTAGGAAAATGTTTCGGTTTGGTTGAGTTTTGTTATGAAATTAGCTTAACTATTGCTAGTGATTCTATTGACATAATGAAACCAAAGAAACTCTAGTGAAATAAATGCATGCCAACAAAAAAGAAACGGCAAAATTAGCATCTGCCACCGGCCACAACGCAACTAAATTTTAAAAAAAGGCGATTAAAAAATTAGTGTTTCAGTAACTGGATTCAAAACATAAACTCATTTTAGAAAAAAATAGATTTTAAAACAACATGCGAAAAAGCATTTATGAAGAAACAGAAAAGCAACATTTTTCTGTTGGACAATTGGCAGTCACACTTACGAGAAATAAATTCCTTACTAAAAAAATGACTTTTAAGCCGCTTAAAAATAAAACCATGGGAAATTTCCCGCATTTTAAATATTTGTGTAAAGATGTAGTAGCATTAATCATAATTCACGCAATTGTCGGTTTGAAAGATGTAAATAAGTCGAGTATTTAGCTCGGTTGTGGGGAAAAAATAGAAATCATTTTAATTGGTTTCTTATCGTTCGAGTAAATTTGAAGCTACTGAAAGCAGCAAAATATTTGGTATTCAAGAGGAGAATAACGCAGGGTGCCCACCTGGGGGGGGGGGGGGGTCAGGGCGCAGACTGCGCCATTGAAATATTTAGGGGGTGGTGGTGTTTTGAGAGGTATTTTTCTCATTTTTTAGGGGGGCTCTTGCTTTGGAGGAGGGGATCTTCGCGATATTTAGGGGGTGCACCGTTGCTGTTAGGGGGTGGGCACCCCTGAATAACGTAAACACAAAGGAAATTATTGCGATTTTAAAATAGAGGGGATAAACTAGAAAATGTTACCGGATACGGGTGCTTACATGCCCATTCTCACAGAATACTTCCATTGCATTATTCCAGAAGCAAAGGCATAAAAGATTTTACTTCAGAAAATTTTCCTCTGTACAGTATAGTCTTGTTTATCCGGGTAGACTGGAACCAAAGGCAATACGGATAGTCGATAAGCCGGACAATACAGGATATATCGCTCTCTCCTTTCAAAAACGTCATACCTCAAAAATTAGCGATTTTGAGTTATGCCTTATTTTGAGTTGCTATGAATGAGTAGCATATTTTATCTCTGCAGGACCTGCATTTCTGTAACTTCATGTTTCGCCGTTAGAGAGCAAAAGTGTCGTATGTGCATTTTCAAATATTTTCGGGGGTATGTTATTTTCAAGAATGCATCATTTTGGGTTGTGCTTGATCCATTATTCATGAAACATCTGTGATGTTAGTGAAAGATAACTGTATTACACGCAAATAAAGAGAATTTTTCAATCTTATTTTTTAATCAAGAACGCACTATTTGCACTTATGTCGGTATTTTCGGTATTGAAATGAGAACAATTAAAAATAATAATGACATGCTTTGAGATATTTCTAATCGTAGGGGAGACTGGGGATACTTGATCCCTGGGGATACATGATCCCATAGCCAAAAATGTACCAAAACCATTAAATAGAGATTTGAAACCTGAGAATTATGTTAAAGTTATACTTGTACATAAAATCTGGCAATACTTTTTTTTTCAGCTATTTTTTACAAATTTGTGCTTCTTCTAACGTTGTTTTTTCTTACTTTAATGTTATTTTGTGTTCACTTTATTATAATGTAATTAAAAAAACTAGAACTATAGTGTTATTTTTTAGAAACATTATGTAAAAACCTAAAATCCATAAAAAAAGCTGATCTAACGAAAAGTTTATGCATTTTCTCAGTGGGATCAAGTATCCCCCATGAAGGGATCATGCATCACTTGATCAAGGGGATACATGATCCTTTTATAAAGTTACTGAAAAAAACTATTTTTCAAAACCATCTGTTTAATTTCAACTAAAAATAATACTGTCAGACAGAAGAAAAAATTATCTTTCTTCACGTACTTTTTTTGAAAAAAAATGATAATTTGTAGCCGAGAAAAAAATTGAAAACTAAAGTGGGGATCAAGTATCCCCAGTCTCCCCTATCTTTGGGATTTAGGGCAAGAGTATAGTTAGTTATAAATAAAACGCAACTTTTTCAAACTTACACTTTTTACACTTCTTCTCCATGAAACGAAGAAAAAACACCAGATTTTCTTGAAAAAGACCTTATGCATAAGAAAAAGTTCAATTAGTGGCTTGAAATGTAGTTTTACTACAGTCAAGTGCCCATACTTGGGACAATTTTGAGTTTTTATCTTAAATAGCATAATCATACGTTTTCCATTTGAACGAAGTATTCTACTTTTAGAATGTGCCTTAGTACTTCACCTTAGGACAAGGAAAAGATGTGTAGATATGTCCCTTTAAAAATAAAACAAACAAATTTCATTGTCCCACTTTAAAATTTTGCTCTTTTTTTTTTTTTTTTTTTTTTTTTGTCTGAAGCAGTAGCTAATTCCTTGGGACACCAACTATCATTTTAAAGAAGATTATTTTACAAATCAATAAGGAAAAAATTATTATTAGACAGAAATAATATATTCTTCTAAACGTTGAAAGATTTCAGAATTTATACTCGCCCCTGAAAGTATTGAATGTCTCTCCAGCCTTCCTAACTCTTTTGAATGTAATGTTTCCACGTTCTCATCCATATTTGGAAACATAAAAATAATTGGTAAACCCAAATAATTCTCAATGCAGCTGATTTTTAGCTCTCCGTGTTCCTCATTTCACATCTTTTCACATTCATTTTTATTCCTTCATAATAAGAGAAATGCACAACAAATAAATTACTCTCATCTATACTTTGAGACTCAATTTCATTATATATAGTAGACATTACATATGTAACATTTTGACAAAACGTCTTTTGATCATCAATAGGTTCCAATTTTTTAAACAATGACAACTTTTCTGTCCCGTTACGGTATGCCACATTTATCGTCATCAGAATAGTCCTCATTTTTGAAAATTGTACATGTATACATTTTTCTTAATACAATTATACACTTTATTTCTTCAATATTCCTTATAGAAACATTTAATGCCTTACTACCCTAACCTGGAATAGTGTCTTAAGTTTGGAGCGTATTTTTAATAAGTTTCAGATCTATAAATAAATTACTTCAACTAAATTAGTTGAACAGAAATGAATTTTCTCAAATTAAGCACAGGTAGATAGTGATAAAGTGCGAAGTAAATCCAAACTAATGCTGCTCAGTTAGCGTAGATAACCAAAGTAATTTACATACTCAAAAATTGCATATTTTTTCAAAATTTTCAAAATCATTAAAACAACCCATGAAGCTGACATATCAAAGTTTATTAACTCACATAGCTTCAAAAGATAACGATTCATTTATTCTGTAACTCTTTTTGTTGTTCCTGGTGAAATACTGACAGATTTACCAGCCCCCAAAACTGAATTTTTCAAAATGTCCCTAGTTAAGGGACTGTCCCAAGTATGTACACTTGACTGTATCAACAATTACGTGTAATTTCAAAATCTCAAAAAATCTCAACCAAAAATACGCATAAAGGCTTGTATGCTTATCCAGAGTGCCTTACGGCTATTCTACAGCACCCCTGTTATTTCAAGAAGTTTTAGATAATGTATAAGTAGGAATTTCTGGAGTAATATGTAACCAGGGTGATATCTTAAGGGGTTCCGGGACACATTTTGAAAAAATTTTTATTATGTACTTCAGAGTTTTGAAATTTTTTGAACTGATTGATCATTTATTTAATAAGCAAAATCATGACATAAATATGAAAAAAAAATATTTTTTTATTTAAATTTAATTAGTTTTTTCCAAAAAAATGGGGTTGCTTTAAATTGCTATAACTCAAAACATTGTTGGTCAATTTTCAATTTTTTTTCAAAAAAGTATGCACAAATATCTAAGCTTTAATTTTTATTCGGCGATTTTAAAAATATTGATTCAATAAAAAATAAAAAATATTTGAAGAAAAATTTCGAAAAATTCGAAGATACTTTTTTTTTAAAAAACCATAATTTTTGCAGTAAACGTTTTTTTCAAATTCGCCGAATAAAAATTAAAGTAAATTGCTTGAAAAAGATATGCTCCAAGTTTCATTACTTTATCTCTATCGGTTCCTGACTTATAAGAGTTTGAATGCAAGAAATCGGGAAAAATTGCATCATGGAGAAAAACGCGTTTAAAGTTTTAAAGTTATGTACACATTCGTTAGATGCATGCAACAAAAATAACTATAACTTTCGTTCTATTTAAGGTAGAAACAAGATTCAAACGTCCTCTTAAGCAGAAAAAAACGGAGCAATTTTTCAAATTATAAAAAAAAATTGCAAAATTTGACGATTTTTGTGTCCCGGACCCCCTTAATAATAATAATCAAAACTAGATCTAAATTTACTTAATTGCTTTATCTTGTTTTGCAAAGATTAGAAGACCCGGGACGCACTATGAATTTTCAAAAACGCAAATTTTTATGAACTTAATAAACATATTTTGGTTATAAAATTGAAGCTGAAGGAATATCACCAAAGGATGTTTTGATTGAAGCAACCAGGTTTGCACCCAAAGTTAAAAGCAGAGATGAATCAGGAACTTATTTAAGTCTTACATTTTTACGTAATTTTTAATTACAATTTGTCTACTAAACTGCATTTATTACGCACTTCCTTAAAAGATGTTCCCTACACGTGGACCGATCCCCATATAAGTTGTTTGAAATGAATAAAACATGGTTAGCAAACGAATCTTTATTACTTTGATTCTACTAAACCAATAGTTGGAACTTGAGATGCGTCTCAATTAGAGGTTCCCGGAATTTCATTACATGCAATGGAAAACGGAGAAGAAAAACCTGTCATGTTCGTTTCTTGAACTTTAACAATCGCTGAAAAAAAAAAAAACTATAGAAGAACTTCATTAATCCGAACTAAAAGGGGATCCAGGTCTTCCGAATTAATGAAATTACGGATTAAACAAAATAACCTATAAATTGGGCCAAAGTACATAAAAAAGTACTATACACAGTAAAAATTGTATTTGAATTCAAGAGAAATAAATATTAAACTGCATAAGAAAAAACCACAAAAATACGATACGAAATACAAAATACGGCTGTAAAAATGTATTATTGCCTAACTCGCATTTTATTTACACATAAGTACATCTAAATAGCTGTCCGCATTAAGCGTTAATAAGGTCTGAATTAATAAAGGTACGGATTAGACAAAATAACCTATAAATGTAGCCAAAGTACATAAAAAACTGCTGAACACAGTCAAAATTGCATTTGAATTCAAGAGAAATCAATATAAAATTGCATAAGAGAAAATCTCACAAAAATACGATGCAAAATACGACTGCAAAGTTCATAATTACCTAACATGCCTTTTATTTATACATAGGGACATCTAAATGGCTGTCCGTATTAAGCGAAATCCGATTTAATCAGGTTCGGAATAATGAAGGTTTACTTTGTAGCCAAATCGAGCGTGAAACTTTGGCGATTATATTTTCAGTTAAAAAGAGGCACACATTTCTAATGCGTAATCCCTGGTATTTGTATACATACTATAAATCTGTCACAACTATTTTCGGGGAAAATTGTGGAATTCCACCAGTTGAAGCAGCTAGGTTACAAAGATGAACAGTAATTTTAACTGCTTAGCAGTACGAAATTAAATTTTGCAAAGGAAGTGATATTGCACACATGGATGCATCACCAAGAATTCTACTACCAAGAACTTCAGAGGCTGATACAACGATTTTTATTTAATATTCAGCTTATGACGAAGTTAATAAATTTGTTTCTTATTTATCTTCCGATTTCGCTTTGGATTTCTCGGTCACTACAAAAGAATTGGTGGAATGTTCAAAAGAGGATCGCATTCTGAAACAAGTGATTCATTTTACTCTAAATGAATGGCCAGGTAACACGGGAAACTCGTAAGACAAAATGAACTATCCATTATTCATGATTGCTTAAACGTGAGGTAATAGGGTTGTTATTCCTGAAAAATTCCGATCTTATCTGCTTGAACTTTTATATGAAAGTCTTGCAGAATAACCTGAACTAAAATGTTAGCGAAAAGTAATTTTTGGTGTCCAAGTTTCGATAGAGATATCGAAAATGAAATAAAAGCTTGTCACATTTGCTGAGAAGTATTCAAATTTAACATCTAAAGTGCCCTTGAAATCTTGGCCTGAAGCTAAAAGACAATGACAGCAAATACATACTGACTTCGCTAAAGATGCAATTAACTACTCATTGCTAGTTCCAGACAGTATTTATTGTGTACTAGCTGTACCCGACGCGCGTTGCTACGCCAACAAAAAAATACATCATTATGCTGATTTTCATCACAATCGGTTGAACGGGGCAGAAGTTGCTACTTTGCAGTGCCACCTGGTGGCGAGTGGCTTCAATGAGCATATTATGCACCTTCTCCGTGGAAAAATACATATATATAGCAATTTTCATAATAATCGGTCCAGGTATCAAGTGAAGCCGTGACTATACTCAAATTTTGTACTCACGCAGTTTGCAAGATCAATCAATCGCTAAAAATATCAAATAGAAAAAGTTTTAAATCCCTCCGTTGCATGAAAAGCCATAAAACAATAAAGAAAGAATTTATTTGTTCAAACTCAAGAAAAATGGCAACAGCTAACTTCTTATCAATGAGATCTTTCACGCGAATTAATTTCTGCAGCCGATAATTTTATTCGTATTTATCCAATGGATTGTGACTTAGATTGGAATAAAAAAGGAACTATCGATCGGATTTTTTTCGAACTGGTCTATAAACATTCCCAGTACCAAAAATAACAAACGGTGAAAGTTTCAGCCAAATCTGTCGGGTAGTTTTTGACTTATAGTTCTCAAGTCATGGATGACATACAGACAAACATTCATTTTTATATTTATAGATTATAGAGAGTTTATCGAAATGTGTGTGGAAATAATTATTTTTAATAAAACAGACAACATATCCACTCACACAGTTTCAAAATTATAAACTTTTCTCAAGTTATGGTTTAACAGTTATTCGTCATTTCCAATAACGGACCGCAATTCACGAGCGAAGAATTTGCCCAATATTTAAAAAGAAACTACAGGGATCCGTTCCCTGCTCGTTTCGCTCACTAACCCCCGTTCGCCCAGTGCAGTGGCTCAATGCCACTACGGTGGGTGACAATTTATGGGTGATGATTTTAATGCTTTTCAGTGTGTCATGACAACCAACCTCAAGACTGGATGTCCGGCCCCTTAAGGCTTAAAGAGGTGAGACCAGTATTCTAGATTTACTATTTCACAATGCCGCCAGTTTAATTTGAAATTATTGTTGTACTAATAGCAGGCTTCAAAAAAAGGAGGAGGTTCTGAACTCGTCGGATTAGTTTATTCTTTGTACAATGTTCTATAATTACTTGAAGACACATGTACCCAGGAGCGTGCACGGGGGGGGGGGGTGAGAAATAACACCTTTTGGCCTGTGCCTGAGAATGAAGGGGGCACAATATTTTTAAAACTAGGGGTGAACTATAGAGGTAAATAATATGGAGAGGGGCCCGGAAAAGTCATTTGGGACGGGCCCCAAATTTCTGTACACTCCCCTGCCTGTACCGATTAGGAATTTTTTTTTTTTTTTTTTTGGAACGGTATACTTCCCCGGAGGTCTAAAGGTAATAAAGTTCAGGTTTGATGAAATTGAGGGAACTCTTCAAATATCATACTCAGTTTTAAAGCGATTTGTACTTTATTAACTTTGTATATCGTCTCACTTAATGAGCTGGGTTTATGATTTTTTTTTTTTTTTTGCTTAGTTGATAGCGGGTAGTCTAACTTTACTCTAAAGTTCCAATTCTTTGATTTACCCTATTTGTTCTTTAGACAAAAGTTATGGGTAAAAAATTAATTTCATGTAATTTCCCTCACGAACGATTAAATATAAAATCCATCGTTAAAAAATGCCATAAAACAAAGGTATGTGTTTTCTTTACCCATAGTTAAAGAAAGTACTAAAAAACATTATTATTAAGAGTAGTAATAAGGAAAATTTTGAATCAAGGATTCTCTGAAGCAAACACATAAAATTTATTCTAGTGGATTTTTTTTATCTTCATCAATAATGGGGTCATGTGAAGAAACACGTGACTTTTATCACGAGTTACACATGACACGTATTCTTGTGAAACATAAATTACAATTCACAATTTTACAATATTACAATTTATAATTTATAGTTTTACGACATGCAATTTACAGTTTATTTGTAGTTTGGGAAACCGTAAACATTTAAATAGTTCTAACTAAATACTAAATCCAGTCCATACTTTTCATTAGAAAAGAGATGTATCAATTGTTGCATTTCTGCTAATGCTCGTTCATCGTGAGGTTCAGTTAAAAGTTTAAAGGGTTCTAAAAATCAGATCGAGCTATTACTTCAAGTCTTGACTATGCTGAGAGATACGTATACTCGTCCTTTCGCAAAGTTCTATTTTCCTAAATCTATGACAGCTTTACCGAGGGTTGTGTGACACGTATTGTTGTGAAATATAATTTACAATGTTACAATTTTAAAATTTACAATTTTGAAATTTTAAACTTAGAGCGATTTCTGTTGTTTTTTTTTTAGCGACTCGTGCAATTGCTTTCGGAAAGCAAACTTTGATAAAGTCGAACTAATAATGAAGACAAAAATTTTTTTGTACATAATTGCAGATTTGAAAAAGACTTTTTTCACAGTCGTAGGAACTCTACGAGACCCTGTGGTCAATTTCTTTTTCTATCGTGCTCATCTTAGTTGTTTTCGGACTCGTGTGCTCGGCGTTTTCTTACTCGACATGCGCGTAAGAAAGCCCTCAACGTCATGTACCATATGCTCCATCCTACGAACTTATTTTATATTTACACCACTAAAAAGCAAAAATAAATTACTTTAAAATAAAAAAAAATGCCTTCAAAAAACTAAAAAGCAAAAAAAAAAAAAAACGATTACACAAACATACTATTTCCTACCAAAACCTAGAAATGATTTTTGTACTGGAATTGCAAAATAAATTTCAACTAAACTAAACACCCAATTATAAAAATAAACACTAATTTTAATTACTATACGATGAATTATTTTAAATACCTAACTAATTATATACGATCTCTTAATTTTTAATAGCCTTTTGAAGTCGGGGCTTCCTATAAACTACTATCTAACGTAACTGAGTAGGTTTAGTTTTAAAGACTAATTTCGTGTTTAGTTAAACTAGTGTTTAATTCAGGATTCGGTGGGTTTTCAGTTACGTTAGGTAGTAGTTTATAGGAGGCCCCGACTTCAAAATGTTATTAAAAATTAAGAGATCGTATATAATTACTTGGGTATTGAAAATAATTCATCGTATGGTAATTAAAATCAGTGTTTATTTTATAATTGGGTGTTTAGTTTAGATGATTTTTGTACTGGAATTGTAAAATAAATTTTATTTCTAGTTTTGGGTAGGAAATAGCATGTAAGTGTAATTAGTTATTTTTTGCTTTTTAGTTCCTTGGTGTTTTTTGAAGACGGGTTTTTTTTTTTTTTTTTTTTTGTATTTAAAAGTAATTTTACAATTATGTTAAAACGGAGTGATAAATGAACATAGTTCTATTTTTCGTTTGAAAACATTTTTAAAAATAATCACTTTTTAACTGCTCGTATATTGTATTGAAATATTAAGTCTTAAATGTATTCAAATATATAAATGAGCTTTCATTTTACAATTACATCAAAACAAAAAATATTTTTATCATTGTATTTGAATAAACTTTAAATGAAGTTTTAAAAATAAATAAACCATTTTACTTAAATAAACGGGAAACATGACTGCAATATGTTTCAAAGACATAACATCTTAAAGTAATACCAGATTATTAATGTTAACTTAGCTGAGCAAATTAATGCTTTTAAAAAGACATGAAGGCTTGGGTGCCATTCCCCAAAATAAACGGTGCCCCACCCCGTTCAACTATGAAAACTTCAAGAAAAATACCCCAAAAATTCTCCCCCCTCCCCCTAAAAATTTCAATGACACAATTATTTATAACTTTAGCCGCCTTTGAAAAGCTATCATTATAATCAGACAATGATCCCCCTCCCCCCTCGGTGGGAACTCTTGAAAAATAACACAGCATTTCAACTTGAAAAATGTTAATTGTAGTATGAATTACGAAACAGCAAGAATATTGTATGTCGTACATCAAAAACTGAATTCAATATCTAAGCAGCCGTTTTTTTTTTTTTTTTTTTTTTTTTTTGAATTTGGCTACTTTTCTCTTTTCAGCTTTTTCTGCTGCTAGTGATCCTTTGGGGGGGGGGCTTTAATAGTTCATCATTTTAGGCTTTTGTAAAATTATTTTAAAAAGCAGCAATTGATGACAAAATAAACCCTTTTCCATAGAATGATCATTTTAACAACTTTCTTCAATACTTAAAACATCATATACGTATGTTAAATTTAGTTCAACATTTTTTGCTGATTATGCTCTTTTAGGAATTCAATGTGACAGTTTGTGACAGGGGGAGGGGGGATAACAAAAAGTGTGACATCACGAGTTTTTTATAAAAATATTATGAAAATATGCTCATGTTAAACAGCGTTATATGTGACAAAGGGGGGCGGGGCTCAAATTTGTTCAGCATTTTGTAACATCCTTTATAGACAGCCCTTTAATCCAATTTATGTTACAGTTTCAGGGTTCCTGCAAGCTTATTAAAAGAAAAACCAAGGCATTCAAAAAATATATAGTTCAAGACCATTTTGCCCTTTTTAACCGACGAAAAAACGGAGGAGGTTCTCAATTCGACACGTATATTTTTTTTTTTTTTTTTTTTTTTAATGTATGACCACGCATAACTTTTTACAGAACAGTCTGATTTTGATAATTCTTTTTTTATTGGAAAGGGTATACCCCGAAGGTGGTCCCATAAAAATTTTTAAAAAAAAATCCTACCCTTAGGGTGGGAAAAAGGGGTTGATTTGTTGTTCACTCACAGATTTTTAATGTATGACCACACATAACTTTTTTACAAAATAGTCCGATTTTGATAATTCTTTTTTTATTGGAAAGGTTATACCCTGAAGTTTGTCTCATATAAATTTGGAGAAAAAATTCCTACCCTAAGGGTGGGAAAAGGGGGAGATTTGTTGTTCACTCACAGATTTTTTTTATATATGACCACACATAACTTTTTATTACAGAATAGTCCGATTTAGAATATTCTTTTTTTTATTGGAAAGGGTATAGCCTGAAGTTGTTCCTATATAAATTTGAGGGAAAAAATCCTACCCTAAGGGTGGGGAAAGGGGGGCGATTAGTAGTTCACACTAAGATTTTTTGATGCTGAATTGGGTATAACAAAAAAAAAAAAAAACCTCACGATGAATGAGATGCAGACTTGTATGTCTCTCGTGTGTACTGTCTTGAGCAGGTAACCGACAGTATCTGCAGAAATGAGTTTTCGAGATATTTGAAGAATTGTGCGCTGGATTCAGTACTATCAACTGGGAAATGTTGGAATTATATTTTTTTTAGCGGAAACCAAATAAGTTAGTTTGTACAACAAATCTAACGTACAAACAATAATGACAAAATGCAAAAAAAAAAAAAAAAAAAGATAAAATTGCAGTTATAGCCCTTTACCTGCACACGGCAGTGTAGACCTCTCAATCTCTGGTACTTGTGATTAGGGTTAGTTTTCAGTGCCAGTCGTCAAACATATTTTATATTCAGGATTTGTATGAAAAAATAGGGCGAAGTTTAGTGATGGTGACATACTATTTTTAACCGACGAAAAAACGGAGGAGGTTCTCAAGTCGACACGTATATATATTTTTTTTAAATGTATGACCACACATAACTTTTTACAGAATAGTCCGATTTTGAATATTCTTTCTTTATTAGAAAGGGTATAGCCTGAAGTAATTCCCCTATAAATTTGAGGGGAAAATTCCTACATTAAGGGGGGGGGGAGAGGGGATGATTAGTTGTTCACTCCAAGATTTTTTGATTCTGAGTTGGGTATTACAAAAAAAAAAAAAAGCTCACAATGAATGAGCTTCAGACCTGTATGTCTCTTGTGTGTACTGCCGTGGGCAGGTAAGCGGCAGTATCTGCAGAAATGAGTTTTCGAGATATTTGAAGAAATGTGTGTTGGATTCAGTAGTACTAACAATAAGAAAATGTTGGAGTTATATATTTTTTTCAGCGGAAACCAAATAAGTTAGTTTGTACAACAAAGCTAACGTACAATAGATGACAAAATGCAAATTCGTCAGCAATTTGTGTTATCGTAGAAATATCGATCACAGTAGGAAAATGCACACGAACATCTTTATACAGTGCATTATTCTTTAGGAGCCACTGCAATGCCACTTGAAGTTTACCTATATGAATTTGAAACTCCCTAGAATGTTCTAAATTTTCACGACTTTCTACTACGAGCACTGATCCAGTTTGATTAGGTTCAAGCGGAAGTTATTCCGCCAGCTCGACCACATCCTGAGCAAAAAGGATTGCCTGCCCTTTGCACCAGTCTTGGTTCAAACGATTTTGAACTTTTATTATTTTAAGAGAAATGGCACTATGCAAATAAAACGTTTCTCAATTTCCGATAACTCATCAATTTCTGTAGGTATTGCAGTTACCGACATTTTGTTCCAATAGGCCTGGGGTGGAGTTTTATGTTTTTTAATATTGTTTGAACATCGTGAACAAGTAATTATATTACCTAAAGCTACCAGTTCGTTAAGCAAAATAGAGCCTAAATTTTTAGTTTGCAATTTCCTACGTTGCTGAGGATACAAATTTTTTTTGCATATGGAACACGACAAGTCAGCATAAACATTAATTGATTTCTTAAAGTTTTCTGCGTTACACTGGTTTCTTCGCTCGCGAGCTGCTTGTCGCATGGCGCTCAGACAATTAGTTCTCTCCTCGGAAGATTCGTGAAGTACCACCATTGCTGAACGTTTACGAGCAGCATCCAAACGCAGCATACGTTCGTCCTCAATTTCATTTGAAAGTCGCTCTCTTATCAAATCTAAACGATGAGCGCGTTGCTCTTCACTCTCATTTGAAAGTCGCTCTCTTATCAGATCTAAACGATGAGCGCGTTGCTCTTCACTCTCATTTGAAAGTCGCTTTCTTATCATATCTAAACGACGAGCGCGCTGCTTATCACCTTCTTGCAATAACCTATCGTTATTGTAGCTTCTCATTCTCGACAGTCTTTCCTCGCTCTGACCTAAACTCTCCTGTGAACGTGTTAATGTAATTCTCTTCTGTTTGTTTCCAACCTTTTTTCTTTCTCATTAATAGATTCTTCTAAACATCTTTTCCTCCTCCGAGCAGCATTTTTTGTAGGCCTACCCATGTTAGTATATAAAGCCTGCTTTTTTAAAATTATTTATGTAACACAACAGATAATTGTTAAAATACAATTATATATATATATATATATATATATATATATATATATATATATATATATATATATATATATATATATATATATATGTTAATAGCTAAAGTAAGGTAGGTAGCTATTTTAAAAGTAATCAAAAATATAAGCATACAGATTAAAACCACATTAGTAGCTTATAGCCACAAAAAATTATAAAATAAAAACTTTTTAACAAAAAAATTGAACCGCCGAAAAAACTGAAAAGCAAAAAATAATAAACCATTTTAATTAAACCTTAATAACTAAGTTCTTAAACTGATGTAAGTATACCTAAGTATATATTTTTGTAATAATTTAGAGTTTTTAATTAACCTTAATAACTCAGTTCTTAAATTAATGTAAGTATACCTAAGTAGTTTTGAGTCGGTGCCAAACAATAAATAAACAAAGATCCCTAAATTACCTAAATTTAAAGAAATAACCAAATAAAATTAGCAATGTAATGTGAAATGTCCGGCGATAAACATAAATGTTTCAAAAAATGCTCCCTCCACACGCCATCATTAAATCATGAATACTAGTAGATCGTATACAACAAAAAGTACCTCTCGTTGGAGCTTTGAGGCCTTTGGGACCTCGCACGGCAGAGGCAAACAACCAGTGAGAAAAATCTTCAGGATCATGTATGCAATTAACGGCTACAGTTGTTATGCCATACTTACGCTGAATAATACTATGACCCACAAAACCATTTATTTGAGCTTTTAACAAGATGAGAAATCCTTCTTCAGTATGATGAACAATGATATAAACATTTTGACTGTTGTATATGAGGCAAAAGCTCAGTAGCAGCCAAATACTCGACACGTGCTTCGTCGAGACCACTCGACGACGTTCGGGTTTAACTTCGTGAACGCTCGGCATTTTCCAGCGAAGGGGCGTGTCGCCATACGCCACCGCTGCGCCTCACGCTTTACAAAAATAATTAATTAGCTTGTTTGGCACCGACTCAAAACTACTTAGGTATACTTACATTAATTTAAGAACTGAGTTATTAAGGTTAATTAAAAACTCTAAATTATTACAAAAATATATACTTAGGTATACTTACATCAGTTTAAGAACTTAGTTATTAAGGTTTAATTAAAATGGTTTATTATTTTTTGCTTTTCAGTTTTTTCGGCGGTTCAATTTTTTTGTTAAAAAGTTTTTATTAAGCATAACAAACAAGCAGTGGTTGGAAGTAGCGCACTACAAGCAGCGACATTTTTTAGTAGTTTGTAGTGTAGCGCACTACTTTTGAAAAAAAAAAGTAGAGTAGCGAGTAGTTCTCTACAAAAAAAAGTAGTTTGTAGCGATTTCTAAAAACTACTTTTAAATAAAGCTTCAAAAAAAAAAAAAAAAAACGAAGTTTCAAACATTTTGACTGGTGCAAGTCCTACGAGAGTAAAACTTGCGTCCATCAGATTTGTAAGACTCTAAAAAAATACGAGCTGACATCAGACATATTTTGACGCCATATATGCTCTATCTGTTAGACGCTATTAGTTTGGCATCGACATATTAACATTTCCCCAATATTTGCCTTCAGTAGAGCATGGCTTATTAAGAAAAGAGTAAGCATAACTGCAAAGTAGTACCCCGTTTGTGTTTTCTGTCAGCAGAGAATGTTCCGTGGATGAACATTTTAGATGTCAATGAGATTATTGTGCCAATATCCTCCTAATATGGAAGCTACTGTAAATGTTATTGAAGAGGATGACACTGAGCTGCCCTGGTCGACTAACATTAAGAATATATTGCTGTGTCATAAAAATGTATGATAACGGAAATATTTCCTTTTCGTGCAAATTTGCCCATTAAGCAAAATGGTGTAAAGGTCATCCGCATTTACAGTCGAATCTCAACTTAAGCGAGGGATGTGTTCCAATACTCCCCACTTATACTGAAATTTCGCGTTGAGGAAAAGAGTATCTCTATGATTTTTATGAACACGCTAATTATTTTAGACATTGGTAAACACCCCTCACACACAAACTATTTTTACCCATTTCTTAACTTCATTTTTCCGAATTTAAACGTAGATATTTGAAATTTTACTGTATTTAAAAAGAAGCTGTGTTATTGAATAAAAATACGGTTATGGTGCACAAAATCAATGGGAGAGAATGGCATAAAATGAAACAGTACGGTACACATAGTATGCAGCAATAAATAAAATGCAGCACTACAATAGTACTGTACAGTTGATACAGTAATTATATTCGACGTACATTTTAGTTGTTCAAGAATATCGAAGATATTTAAATTTCTTTAGTTGTCTGAAACTTCCTTTTTTTCCTTTTAAAACTTCAGATAAACAGCCCGCTTATGTGAAATAATATTTCATCAACTTCATATTTAGAATGAAAAAGATACGGGGTGGCGAATTGTAAATTAACAAAGCGATGTTTCGACTAGTACGGTGTGGGGGAACTTCCGCTTTCAGTGATGCTAAAAGGAAAATTCATTCACGAAACTAATATTTAGTACCCAATTAAGAAGGTGATACTTAAGCCTTTTGATTCCTTTTCGAAAATGTTTGTGTTACGGTGTGAGGAAATCGCGTTAGCTCCAAAATTCGTTTCTCGAGAAAAGTTCTCTATTTAGCCATTTCGCGTAAGTCGAATAACGTTGTTGCGCGAGTCCGCTGTAGCTTAAAACTCCACATTGAAATAAAGTAAGCGTTCTTAGTTATGTTTCATATTTCGGATATTTATTAATATTTGATTATAAATACTCGTACCGTTTGGGATACTTTTGAAATGTCTTTATTTTTTTCTTTTTTACTGATTGAGTATTGATATATCTACAAAATAAAAGTCAATTATTAAATATTGTGAGTTTTCGAGGTTATTTGGTAAAATTGAAAAATGCTCTTATTTCATTTCATCAGTAACGTAAGAAAGGAGATGGTGTCCAGGTCCGGACCCCTAGTTTGAAACTCAAAATCAATTAACTAGTTCCTACAAGAGATAAGTGCCTGTAAAATTAACTCCTATAATGAAAATTAAAGTTTTACTCTTTTGTTTAAAAGATGATTTTCACCATCTAAATCAATTTTATGTACATATATGTATGTCTATATAAAATTTTAATCAAATTATGACTGCATGTATTTACATTTTCAAATAGCTGAGTTGCACTTCTTGAATGAAATATTCACTGTCAGGAAAGGATTAAAAACTTGAAGGTTGAATTCCTTCAACTTTTTAAATCCTTTCTTACAGCGAATATTTGTAAAATTAGTAAACAAAAATTTGGAATGACAAATTGGCTCGGTAAAGGAATGAAACAATAAATAATTCTTAGTAATATTGCATTTTCAAATGAGCCAATTTATTAACCTAAACAAGTTTTTAAATTTTTTCGTACAATCCTCAAACGGTGTGTATGCTTTTTATCTATTTAATTTTTAAAAAGTAACGAAGTAGCGACTACTTTTCAAAAGTAGTTTGTAGTTGCTACATTTTGAAAAAAGTAGTTGTAGTGAACTACATTTGTAATAAAATAGTTGGTGTTCGCTACAAAAAAAAAAAAAAAAAAGTAGCTTTTCCAACCACTGCAAACAAGCATAGAGCATTTGGCAAAAACATGTAGTGTATCCACTGTTCAAAAGTAATCTTTTGCAAGCCGAGAAGTTATGAATACAGTTGACTCAAAAGCAGTTTATACATAAATATCATAAAACTTTAAAACAACAGTGGAAAAACAAATTCATATATTGTTTTCTAATTTAGACACAGAACCAGCTTGTTTGAATATCTTTGCAGTATCGTAGTTGGAGGGAAATGTTTGAATATCGAACCCACGACCTCCGGCATTCATAGCTTAGCTTCTACCTCAGAACTACAAAGTCCATCAAGGAATGTTTTTTGATCAATATAACACATGATAGCTTATGAAACACAATTTAATTGTAACCGAAAATATAAGATTAGTTAATGAGATATACAGGGTGTTCCGTTTTAACCTGCAAGACCTTTATTTTCGCAACCGGTAGTCATACATGTATACTTGCAGTTACAAAATTGTTCAAAATCAGATACAAAGATATTGAAAGTTTGAAGCAAAAGTACAAATGAGTCAAAAGATAGAAAATTTAACTTTTTGTGCGGGCCCTAGATCCCTTAACTAATATTTAGAGAAATAATCTCCATTGAAAACTATTACTTACACACACAAAAAAAAACTTGACATTGGTGTGACCAAAACTCAAGGAGTTATTCCAATTCAATGTTTTAAGGGACAGATTCAGTTAAATACAGAAGATGAGATTGGAGCTTATCGCCCTTTCAGTTCGTCAAAGTAAGAAAAACAAGGTATTTATATTTTTCATTGCTATTCAAAAATAAAAGCAAATATTATGCCGTAATACGCAAAAACACCCTACAAAACCTCAAACAATTTGAAAAACCTCACTCTATGCACACATCTTATTTTAACACTTGTTAACCGCTATATTTTCCCCGAAAAGGTGTTATTGACGGCGAGTGAAAAGTGGTTTTTATTGTAAAAAAGCAGTCGAAAACTTTGTACTATGGAATGAGTAAAAATGACAACAACGTGTATAAAGTACAAATAAAGTAGTATAAAAGAGTTAAAAACTCAGCAAACAGCTGTTTCGGGGCTGTCACATACAAGCCCCTTCATCAGTGCAAAAAAGAACTAAAGGTCCACACAATGTAAACCGGACGATAAATGAACAGAAAATGGAAGGCAGCAAAGTAAATAGGCATGGAAACCGGAAACACATGCGTCACATAACAACAACGACACCTATAGTGCGGAAAAACGTCACAAACAGAAAAAAGGTTTTTAAAGATAAGATTTCCAAACGCTGGGGAAAGGGGGAGTACTCGACAAATCATTAACTATTGAAGCAGAATTTTTCCAAATGTAATAGGATTCCCAAAAATCTAAATCATAAATCGAGGAACACCCATGAATAACCTTGGCAGAAGAAAAATCGAAAAAATGATTGAAAGACCAACAGTGTTGTGCAATTGAGGAACGTTTTAAATCTTGCTTCTTGACATAATTTTCATGTTCTTTAATACGGAATTTAAGAGAACGTCGGGTCTGTCCTATGTATGTCATTTGACACTGACAAGAAATGCTATAAATGCCCCATCGGTCAAGTTCCGGAACCGGGTGTTTTAGTTGCGAAAATTTAAGTTTGTTGATAGGGGAAAATGCAACTGAAAAATTAAACTTTTTTAAAATTCTTGCAATTTGAAGACTGATTCTAGGAAAAAAGGGTAAAACAACCAAATTAGAATAATTCATCTTAGACAGTGCTTGATTTTTATTAGTTGAATTGATAAGTTTCCTGTGTATGGTGTCAATGATGTCAATTGTAAACCCCCGATCTAATGCAACACTTTTTAAATAATTCAGTTATGCAGCGAGTAAATTGGAACTAGAAAAAATCGTTAAAGCCCCGGAAAACAAAAGTTCTGAATGCCGCTAATTTTTGTTGAGGGGGATGAACAGATAATTTATGTGGGGGAAGAGTGACTGCAAAGGGTTTACGGAAAACAGTAGTGATAAAATTATTATCAGAACGAGTGATGGAAACATCCAAGAAAGAGAGATGATTTTTAGATTCCATTTCAACGGTGAATTGAATATGTGGATCAATACAATTTAAAACCGACAAAAGACTATCATAGTCACGGAAGGACGAGTCCAAAAGAACAAAAATATCATCAACATACCTGACGTAAAATGGAAACTGTAAAATATTAAATAATTTAACCTCAAAATAGTGCATATAAAAGTCGCTTAAGATAGGACTCAACGGGTTACCCATCGCGAGACCCTCGGTCATTCGGAAAAAATTGTTGTTGAAAATAAAAGTATTTTGTTCTAAGCAGGACCTGGTTAGCTTACATAATTCATCGATCTCAAAACAAGAAAAATTATGTTCAACCAATTTCATTTTAAAACAATCCAACGCCCCTTCAACCGGCACGTTAGTGAAAAGAGAGTTAACGTCGAAAGAGGCCATGACATGATCTTTTAACTGAAAATTACGAAGTTTGTTAACAAAATTCAAAGAATTTCAAACAGTGGAAGAGTTGCTGGATAGTAGCGGTGAAAAAACAGAAACCAAAAATTTTGCCAGTTTGTAGGAAGCAGTACCAATATTAGAAACAATGGGACGGAGAGGAATAAGTGGTTTATGTACTTTCGGCAAAGCGTAAAATCTAGCACAACGTGCGACAGAAGGAATCAAACGTTTCTTATAGGTATCAGAAATTAACGGGGAAAACTTAATAGCGTTACCAATGGATTTCAATTCACAGAGGGACCTTATGAACAAATTAAGAGAGACCCGAGTGCAAGAGGTTTTTCGTTTCTGTTTTTTCACTGCTACTATCCAGCAACTCTTTCACTGTTCGAAATTCTTTGAATTTTGTTAACAAACTTCGTAATTTTCAGTTAAAAGATCATGTCATGGCCTCTTTCGACGTTAAATCTCTTTTCACTAACGTGCCGGTTGAAGGGGCGTTGGATTGTTTTAAAATGAAATTGGTTGAAATCCATGAATTATGTAAGCAAACCAAGTCCTGCTTAGAACAAAATACTTTTATTTTCAACAAAAAATTTTTCCGAATGACCGAGGGTCTCGCGATGGGTAACCCGTTGAGTCCTATCTTAAGCGACTTTTATATGCACTATTTTGAGGTTAAATTATTTAAAATTTTACAGTTTCCATTTTACGTCAGGTATGTTGATGATATTTTTGTTCTTTTGGACTCGTCCTTCCGTGACTATGATAGTCTTTTGTCGGTTTTAAATTGTATTGATCCACATATTCAATTCACCGTTGAAATGGAATCTAAAAATCATCTCTCTTTCTTGGATGTTTCCATCACTCGTTCTGATAATAATTTTATCACTACTGTTTTCCGTAAACCCTTTGCAGTCACTCTTCCCCCACATAAATTATCTGTTCATCCCCCTCAACAAAAATTAGCGGCATTCAGAACTTTTGTTTTCCGGGGCTTTGACGATTTTTTCTAGTTCCAATTTACTCGCTGCATAACTGAATTATTTAAAAAGTGTTGCATTAGATCGGGGGTTTACAATTGACATCATTGACACCATACACAGGAAACTTATCAATTCAACTAATAAAAATCAAGCACTGTCTAAGATGAATTATTCTAATTTGGTTGTTTTACCCTTTTTTCCAAGAATCAGTCTTCAAATTGCAAGAATTTAAAAAAAGTTTAATTTTTCAGTTGCATTTTCCCCTATCAACAAACTTAAATTTTCGCAACTAAAAAACCCGGTTCCGGAACTTGACCGATGGGGCATTTATAGCATTTCTTGTCAGTGTCAAATGACATACATAGGACAGACCCGACGTTCTCTTAAATTCCGTATTAAAGAACATGAAAATTATGTCAAGAAGCAAGATTTAAAACGTTCCTCAATTGCACAACACTGTTGGTCTTTCAATCATTTTTTCGATTTTTCTTCTGCCAAGGTTATTCATGGGTGTTCCTCGATTTATGATTTAGATTTTTGGGAATCCTATTACATTTGGAAAAATTCTGCTTCAATAGTTAATGATTTGTCGAGTACTCCCCCTTTCCCCAGTGTTTGGAAATCTTATCTTTAAAAAACTTTTTTCTGTTTGTGACGTTTTTCCGCACTATAGGTGTCGTTGTTGTTCTGTGACGCATGTGTTTCCGATTTCCATGCCTATTTACTTTGCTGCCTTCCATTTTCTGTTCATTTATCGTCCGGTTTACATTGTGTGGACCTTTATTTCTTTTTTGCACTGATGAAGGGGCTTGCATGTGACAGCCCCGAAACAGCTGTTTGCTGAGTTTTTAACTCTTTTATACTACTTTATTTGTACTTTATACACGTTGTTGTCATTTTTACTCAAAAGTGGTGTAAGTCACAAAACACTGCGTTTCATATCGCGGTGAATATTGGTCGTACTAATTTCAAATTTTTCGTACTGGAATTAGTTTTCAATGGAGATTTTTTCCCTAAATATAAGTTAGGGGACCTGGCCCCCGTATAAAAAGTTAAATTTTGTATTTTTTGACTTATTTTTATTTTTACTTCAAACTTTCAATATCTTAACTCAGCATCTGATTTTGAACATTTTTGCAATTGGAAGTATACATCTAGGACTAACGGTTGTGAAAATAAAGGTCTTGCAGGTTAAAACGGAACACCCTGTAGAGATAAGATTATATAAATATAATATTAGCCTGTTTTAATAAACTTGTTTACATATCAACTGAATATCAACGCTAAGTTACGTTGCTTCTGACAGCAACAAGTATATTTGCAGAAAATTTTGACACATGTATATTGTCAGGTTAGAAAATCCATTTCGAATAAATATGTGTACAAGATTGAAAAAATAAAGAAATAAAAAGATGAAAGTTAACCGTTTCAAATATTAAAGCAATAAGCTGAAATAACAAATTACAGACAAAGATATTAGCAACGAAACTGACAATTGTTTGTGTAATGGAGGAAAAGTTAAGGAACTTGAACTGTATGAACTCAAACGCATAAAAAGTAAATTAGTTTATCTGAAAAAAGTTCTTACCTCCGAACTTAAAAATTTATTCCTTAAGGCGCCCAATTTTTTCTTCGCATGCAGGTTGTTCGTCATCGGAAATCACTGACTCACTTTCACTCAGACACTTATAAAATAATAAGCTGCAGTCCTCGGCTGGAAATGACTGAGCTGGCGGTGTATTTCACGTATTTCTGCTTTAGCCCTAGCTAATGGGCGGTAATTTACTGAATATACCTTGCCTCGCGTTCAATCTTCGAGTTGAACCGAACCATTGCTTCGGTCACTCGTCTGGTCTGCTAATTCTATATTAGCTACCAGTTTGTTTCGCACTCTTGGCTTCCTTAGGAGGTTTTCCATCTCCAGCTCAGTCACTTTCCTATGCTGGGCTGATAAGTATAAGCATGAGTGCTAATAAGCACGAAACTGCAGTCCTCGGCTGGAAATGACTGAGCTGGCGGTGTATTTCACGTATTTCTGCTTTAGCCCTGGCTAATTGGGCGGTAATTTACTGAATATACTTATAAGACTTGTATCTTTTTTTTTTTAAATTGCCTCTGCATTCCGGTACGTGGAAAGGATGAGACAAATCCAGTAGTTATTGCATTCAAAAACGTGCATCCGAAGTAACATATATCCTATTTCATCTATTTCAGCTAGAGCTAGCAACACTACTGTTTATTGGTAAACTGCACCGCATTCAAAATTTCGCGCCAAGTTCATACTTATCCACGACTGGTGTTGTAATGAAGCGGGGGGGGAGGGGAGTTTTCTGGCCTGTTTTATTACGTGGGTTACGGCATAGGCCTTGCCCTCGGCAGTGTACAAAGGGGGTTCCGTCCCTTGTCGCCTGTGACTTTACGATATTTCGAAAGAAATTGTCGCCAGTGCTGGTAATTTCTTGCCAAATTTGGCGACAAAACCGGATAAATTTTGCTAAATTTGACACTACCAGTGTTACATTGGAGGGTGTTAATGGTAAAGTTTTCGACTCATATCTTCGGCACGTTCAAGTTTAGAGGAAAGATCTAATCCGGGATGGCTTCCTTTTGATATCCTGTATCCAACAGTACTTGCAGCGACCTGGGAAACGTTGACACTCTGGAGGGGATAGGGTTACAAACACACATACACACACAGAGAGACGCGCACAGATATTAATTATACACATGGCATAAGATATGCTTTAATTCCGCCTTATTACGCAGCAATAGTGAAAACCAAAGAAACTGTTAAACTAATGTAGCGTTTTACAAGATCTGAAAGACAGTACGAATCTCTCAGTACAAGATAATGTTTTTGAATTTTTCTATAGGAATACTCTTTAGACAACGACTGGGAAATCACGAGCTGATATAATGGTATCTCTTCTTTTGCCGAGTTTGACTGATACCCTGGAAGATATAATACGGCTATGGTGAGTTGAGCTATGAATTTGGCAATGTTAACCTCTTTTTTGGTGAGTTCAATGAAGGAGGGATGTGTAAATACCGCGGATTTATGTCAGAATACTTTTGCAGAACTACTACAAAGTAACTCAGCTCAACTCGGCGTTGTTATTTTTTTTTTCTAATTGGGCTGCGTTAGGCTATTTAGCCTTTAGCAGACCTAGAGCGACCCCCTAATCCAGTCTTTCATGTGCCACCATTTAGGCGCGGATGTCAAAGACACGAATAATTTTGGCACCCAGTTTCCACCAGATTGAGGCACCTGGGCTCTCTTTGATGTGAAATTTCACTAGGGATTTAATTTTGCCGAGAGAGTTCGAAGTTAAACGTATCCCAATGGATCTTTTTCATGTCGCATAATCGTATGGAATGGGCGCTGAGAATTTTCTGCATCTCGAAAATCCACCGACTGGCCACCTCAGATCAGAGGACCCGGTGGCATGTATAAATTTGTATAAATACATGCTACAAATTATAAAAAAAAGCAAACGTCTGTTCAAAAATGCCTGAAAATTACTGTCAAAAAGATTGAAACAAATGTTACAAAAATTAAATCAATCTCAAATTAATGGCTAAAGGATGATTTGACTAATTTGGACAATTTTGAGTATTTTGAATGAGGAACGCTATTGACACTTACAAAACAAAAAGGATAATTTTTTTAACAGCAAATGCTGAATGTAGGGTTCTGTTAAGAAGGGAAAATATGTAAAATTTGACGTGCATTTATTTTTAAGTAGTTAACACTTCATGTATTCTAAGAAAATATAACTATTAAAACACTACATTTTTTTAAATTCAATTTTTTCCAGAAAAAATTGGCTTTTCTGCCGTTTCAATATTTCCGGAAATTTTACATCTCTATTCATAGCGTTACAAAGAGCCCAGTAATTTTAGGCCGAAAATAGGGTCGATGCACCACAAATTTATAATTACCTGAATTTTTTAATATTAGTTCCTGAACATGTGCAGAACAAATCTTGAAAAGTCCCCTAAGTTCCCATGTGAACTTCTATCCAAAATGGCGGATCGCAAAGATAGCCTCCTAGTACTGTTTGTTTTCCTTATAACTCGGTCAAAAATGAAACTTTTTCAGTCCTGAAAAAAACTGTAGGCTCTAGAAGTAATATTGTTACAAATCCTGTAAATAGTAATTATTGTAGTAACGTAACCTGTAAATAGTTTCCCGTAATGAATATACAACCCCTTTTCATTCGGCTAAAGTATACGACCCTCCTATTTTCTTTTCTTTTCATTGATAAAATTTGATAACGGTCTACGCATTTCGAGAAGAGGTAAGAATGTTGTGGAAAATTCTTCGATGTTTATAAAAGCGTCCTGCGTGATAAAGAGGGGAGTTTCGATTGAGAATTTGTTCTGAGAGTGTATTAGCTCTGTTTATTGCGAGGCATTTCGCTGTGTTCTTTTCGTATTTGGAAGTAAATACGTGTGTAAACGTTGAGTTTACGGTGTTGTGTGATAATTGCTTAATTGCTGATGATTAATTTAGCACTTGTTAACGATTTCTGCTGTACATAGTGTAAATAAAGCTCCTGTGTTTTTATCAAGAACTGTGTCTTCATTTCAAGAAAGTGGAAGTCGCGCCGGATCCGTTACAATTGGCGCCCAACGTGGGGCTTCTTCTGGACTTTCTTGGAGTAAGTGTGACTTTGGACATTTTTTCATAAAGACTGTTTGAATTTATAGACTTTGTTTTTATGGTGATTACTCGCGCAATGGATGACCAATTAAAACAACTTCTGGAAGCAATTAATGCTGCGAAAAGCGACTTGGCTGAAAGTTTGGCGGCTAATCAAGACCAATTAAAAATGATATGGCGGCTAATTAAGAACAATTAAAAAATAATATGGCGGCTAATCAAGAACAATTAAAAAATGATATGGCGGCTAATCAAGAACAATTAAAAAATGATATGGCAGCTAATCAAGAACAATTAAAAAGTGATTTGACTGCAAGTTTTACTGCAAATCAAGAACAATTAAAAAATGACATTGCGGCTAATCAAGAACAATTGAAAAGTGATTTAATGGTACTGAAAAATGATTTAGCTTCTAACCAAGAGGAAATTAAAAACGACCTTACTTCGGTAAAGACTGTAATGGAAAATAAATTTAATGAGATAGAGCATCGAGTTGATGCTTTTGATGAAAAATTTAAAACAGTAGAAAACCGTATCGCAACAGTTGAAAATCATGTGGATGAGAAAATTAAAAACTTGGAAAGGACATTGGCGATCGCGGAAAGCAGCTCTGTACAGTTTGGCGCTCCCACATCGGTTGCTCGACCGTCCATTAAACTTGCCACATTTGATGGGAAAACTTCGTGGCAGGTTTACAAAACTCAATTCATGATAGTGGCGGAAGCGAACGGATGGGACTCTGCTACCAAGGCCTGCCATCTTGCAGCGTCCCTGAGAGGTGACGCAGCGGACATTCTTCAGACCCTTCCGGACAGCCAGCGCCTGGATTTCGCCGCCCTCACATCTGCGTTGGAGCTTCGCTTCGGTGAGAAGTGCCAGAAAGATTTCAGCCGACTCCAGTTGAAGTCCCGTTTCCAGAAAACCGGGGAAACCCTGCAAGAGCTAGCGGCGGACGTCGAGAGACTGTCTCATCTTGCTTTTTGCGACTGTCCTGCGGATGTTCGAGACAACCTGGCACTCAACTACTACATCGACGGGGTTCGAGATCCGGAAATCCAGAAAGCTCTACGGATGGCGGATGTCAAAGACCTGAGTTCTGCTGTTGTGTATGCGATGAAGTTGGAGGCCGCCCAGCAAGCAACCCGCAAGGATCGCCATTCAATCCGCGGCGTGAAAACTGATGAGCCTGATCCGGTTTCGTCACGCTTTGCTGAACTGGAAAAGCAAATAAAAGAAATTGCAGGAATCCTCAAAAGGACTTCGACTCCCAAGTACCAAAATGGACAATCACTTAAGTGCTGGAAATGTGGCGGCGAGGGTCACTTACGAAGAAACTGTGAAGCTCGCCAAGAAACCAGAGGGAAGAGCACCTCTCCCTCGCAGGTCCAGGAATACTAAGCCATGGCAATCTCGCGGGGCGGAGGTCGCCAAATTGGAATGAGCCCCATCTTAAAGTTTTCCAGATTTCATCGACGAGTGGCGGCAGTAATGGACTGTTTGTTTACGCATACGTAAACGGGTTTCCCTGCGAACTGATTATTGACACTGGAGTCAATGTTACAATCATTAGAACAGATGTGGCTCGTCAATTTGGACTCAACATTCTATGGACGCCGCCCTGCGTTACCCTCCAAACTGTGACAGGTGACAAGATCGAGATTGAAGGTAAAGTAAACTTAGAAATTGTGTTTGGAAATGCCACTTACCATCATACGGCATTCGTTGCTGCTATCACGGACCCCTTCATTCTCGGATTGGACTTTTTAAAGAAGTATGACTTCAACCTCGACTTCAAGACTAATGAGCTGCACTCGATGAGAGAAGACATAGCCGTTTTCCCCGCAGAAAGTGATGTAAAATCCGCTCATCAAATAATAGCCCAAACAGATTTATCGATTCTCTCAAGGTCAGAATCATTAATACCTGGCTCCCTTGAAGAAAGCAATAGTTTTCGATTTGGACTCATTGAATCCCCCAACTTAAGCAATAACCCAAAAGGAGTGCTGGTAGCATCTACGCTTGTGGACCTTTCTAAAGATGTAATTCCTGTGCGAGTCGTCAACGTGAGTGAAAGGCCAAGGAATATCCGGAAAGGTGAAGTGTTGGCAACTTGTACTCCAGTAAACTGCATCATTAGAAGAATCAATTCCCCCGAGACTGTGTCTTCTGAGTCTTTGAAATCGAAGTTAATTGGGAGTGCGCCATTGTCGAAAGATCAAAGAACTGCTGCGGAACAATTGGTGGACGATTTCAAGCATCTGTTTTCATCTACATCGGAGGATGTTGGCCGTACGAATTTAACGCAGCATAGGATCTACACTGGAGAACACCCCCCTATTAAACAGCATCCAAGACGACTACCGTTCGCCAAGAAGGAAGAGGTTGAGACCCTCCTGAAAGAGATGCAGGAGAATGATGTCATCGAACCCTCGTCCAGTCCTTGGGCCTCTCCCATCGTCTTGGTCCGAAAGAAAGATGGCTCCACCAGATTTTGTGTCGATTACCGGCGGCTGAATGAAATCACCAAGAAAGACAGTTACCCTCTTCCACGGATAGACGACACCTTGGACACTCTTTCCGGACACAAGTGGTTTTCTACTCTGGACTTGAAGAGCGGCTACTGGCAGGTTGAGATACACCCTGATGACCGAGAGAAGACAGCGTTTACAACTGGACAAGGCTTATGGCAGTTTAAAGTTATGCCCTTCGGCCTCTGCAATGCACCAGCTACGTTCGAGCGTCTTATGGAGACAGTGTTAAGAGGACTTTCCTACGAATCCTGTCTGGTCTACTTAGACGATATCATCATCGTGGGACGCAGTTTCGAAGAACATCTGGCAAATCTTAGGAAGGTGCTGCAAAAGCTTAAGGAAGCCAATCTGAAGTTAAGCCCGTCCAAATGTAATTTGTTCCGCCGGGAAGTGAACTACCTTGGTCACATCATCTCTTCGGAGGGTGTACAAACCGATCCAGAAAAGGTATCCGCGGTCAAGAGTTGGAGTCGTCCCGAAAACATCCATCAGCTGCGAAGTTTCCTGGGGCTCTGCACGTACTACAGGAAGTTTGTAAAGGGTTTTTCCAACATTGCACGACCTTTGCATCAGCTGACGGAGAGCAAGCAAAAGTTTGAATGGTCCAGAGAATGCGAAGATGCATTTCTACGACTGAAGGAGGCTTTAACATCAACGCCTATCCTCGCCTATCCTCAGCCTGAAAAATCCTTCATCCTGGACACTGATGCGAGCAACGAGGGCATTGGAGCTGTTTTATCCCAAGAAATTGACGGAAATGAACATGTCATCGCTTACTGGAGCAAATGCTTATCAAAGTCGGAGCGAAATTACTGCGTCACCAGAAAGGAGTTACTGGCCATAGTGAAAGCTGTAGAACACTTCCATCATTACCTCTACGGCCGAAAATTTCTGCTTCGGACAGATCATGCCTCGTTAACTTGGCTTTTGAACTTCAAGAATCCAGAAGGCCAGATAGCCAGGTGGATACAGCGGCTCCAGGAATATGACATGCAGATCAAGCACCGAAAAGGGTTGTCTCACGGTAATGCTGACGCTTTATCAAGGAGACCCTGTCCTGAGAACTGCAATTATTGTTCCCGAATCGAGAAACAGTATGGAACGACTAGCCCTACTGCCTATCAGGTGACAGTAACTCCAACATCATCAGAACCTGATCCATGGAGTGACGACCAAGTTCGAAAAGATCAACTTGAAGACACCGACATAAAACCAATTTTGGAGTTCATGGAAAGTGACAGTCGGCGACCTAGCTGGCAGGACGTTTCCATCTTCAGTCCTGCAACAAAAAGATACTGGGCTTTATGGAACTCGCTCCATTTACGGAACGGCGTGCTACACCGAAAATGGGAATCTGACGACGGCAAAACATCTAGGTGGCAGTTACTACTTCCCCGATCAAGGATTTCAGATGTTCTGAAAGAAATACATAGTAGTGCGACTGGAGGACATTTTGGTGTCTTGAAAACCCTCAATAAAGTTCGGGAGCGCTTCTTCTGGAGCAAGGCGAAGGATGACGTGGAGAAGTGGTGCCATTCTTGTGACGCCTGTGCTGCTCGTAAAGGACCGAAGAAGAGAAGCAGAGGGAAGCTACATCTGTACAACGTTGGAGCTCCTTTCGAACGAATTGGGATCGACATCCTGGGTCCTCTACCGAGAACTGCTGATGGGAACAAATACATTCTTGTTTCCATCGACTACTTCACCAAATGGCCGGAAGCATATCCCATTCCAGATCAAGAGGCTGCCACCGTAGCAGAGACTCTAGTCCAACATTGGATCTCGAGATATGGAACACCTTTGCAGATTCATTCCGATCAAGGGAGGAATTTCATCTCTGCTGTGTTTAAGGGCCTATGTCAAATTTTCGGAATTGAGAAAACTAGGACAACACCACTACACCCACAATCGGACGGCATGGTGGAGAGATTTAACCGCACAATCCTGAATAATCTCTCGCTTATGGTATCCAGAAATCAACAGGATTGGGACAAGAAACTACCTTTGTTCCAGCTGGCATACCGCAGTGCTGTCCACGAGACTACTGGATTTGCCCCATCTCAGATGCTCTTCGGACGAGAGCTTCGGCTACCTTGTGATCTCGTCTTCGGTCGTCCTCCGGATGCGCCTGCATCGCCTGAGGAGTACATCCAGGATCTCGAGGACCAATTGGAAGACGTTCATAACTTCGCACGAGAGCGAATTAACATCGCGGCGGAGAAGATGAAGACCCGATACGACACAAGGTCTACTGGACATGAATTCAACGAAGGCGACAAGGTTTGGTTATGGAATCCCATCCGACGGAAAGGTCTTTCACCCAAATTGCAGTCGCATTGGGATGGACCCTACAAAGTCCTTAACCGACTGAATGACGTCGTAGTGAGGATCCAAAAATCACCTAATGCAAAACCTAGGGTTGTACATTATGATCGGTTAGCCCCATACTATGGCCATAGTTCATGAGTATTACGTAAACAACTGTGGTTGATAACATTGTTGTAGATAATTTTTTTGCTTTTAATGTTTAGTAATATTTCTTGTTATTATTGTGTTTCCTATGCATTATTGGTTATTATTTAATGTGTGTATTTGTGAACATGTGATAGAAGTTTGGCACCCTTTCTGGGGATTGTACTGTCCGGGACGTGCAGTCCTTGGGAAGGGGGCAATGTTACAAATCCTGTAAATAGTAATTATTGTAGTAACGTAACCTGTAAATAGTTTCCCGTAATGAATATACAACCCCTTTTCATTCGGCTAAAGTATACGACCCCCCTATTTTCTTTTCTTTTCATTGATAAAATTTGATAACGGTCTACGCATTTCGAGAAGAGGTAAGAATGTTGTGGAAAATTCTTCGATGTTTATAAAAGCGTTCTGCGTGATAAAGAGGGGAGTTTCGATTGAGAATTTGTTCTGAGAGTGTATTAGCTCTGTTTATTGCGAGGCATTTCGCTGTGTTCTTTTCGTATTTGGAAGTAAATACGTGTGTAAACGTTGAGTTTACGGTGTTGTGTGATAATTGCTTAGTTGCTGATGATTAATTTAGCACTTCTTAACGATTTCTGCTGTACATAGTGTAAATAAAGCTCCTGTGTTTTTATCAAGAACTGTGTCTTCATTTCAAGAAAGTGGAAGTCGCGCCGGATCCGTTACAATATTATTTCGATACATAACCTAAAATAACCAATAAAAAATTTCTAACATTTGTTTTGACACTAAAAACTGAAACTTCTGTGTTCTATGTAAGATGCTGCAGAACACATAGCTACTAAAATATTTAAAAAATTTAAAGTGTTTTAGGTCGGTTTTTAAACATATTTTTCCTCATATATTGGTCAATTGTTCTTATTTTTCAGGTTTAAAAAATGCTATATGTGTTTGAATTGGTACTTGTGTTTTACCGACATTTCCCCATAAAAAGCTATAAACATATATGATCTGCAAATTGTGTTTTTTGTCTGAAATGCAAAATTTTCGGTGAAAATTTTGAAAATTTCGGTGAAAATTCGAGACTGATCTGTTTAGCTATTTGAAACTACCATAAATCGTAAAGTGCTCCGAATTCCTTTGATGATATTAAGTGAGAATAAAAAAAAAACACTCACAGAGTAACGATAGAAATTCGTCAAAAATCGTTCAAAAATTTTTTTATCTCAAAATTGTATTTGCTGTGCATTTTAGGTAGCAAATAGTGACTCAAGAGTTTTCTTTTTTTTTTTAATCATGTTTCCATATAATTGTGTGACAATGGAAAAAAATGTCGGTGAAAAATTACTCCCTTCAACTTTAGGAAGTTCTTTTGGGGAAGTTAAAGTTCAGAAGAAAAAAGGGGATATTATTATGAGCGTTCTGTTCAGTCTTCCACTGTTCAGGATGCTGCTGTTCTCAAATTAAACTATAATTTATGAGATCATCTCAAATATGAATAAGTCCCTCAAGTACCCTCGCTTTTTGGTCCGGTTTCTCTGAGAAAGGATTGAAAAAAAAAAAAAAAGCGTGGCAGCTATCATTGAATCCGTAGAGCCTTGTGTTAAGCCACCACTATACTATTCGTCCATTAAAGGTGCAGGATTTCTTATGCACGCATTGGCATGGGATGAGTCAGGCATATAATAAAAAGACATATATGCCTCAAATACTTCCCGGGTCTTCAGAAAAAACTTCTTTTTATGTGAAGGCTTTTAATGGATATACGCTGGTTAATATACCAACTAATATCGTGAAGAAACAAAGAAGAGTAATGTCGAAAATGTCTGAGACTACTGCTTTTTGAAGAAAATGTCGTGGGAACAACTATATACGTAAACCTTTTGCGGAATCCTGCGAATAAATCAAGATTAATTCAAATTGTGATGAAATGCTTCCGATTAGGAGGAATGACTGTTGTACAAGTGGATAGGGAAGCCAATGTATTCATTTGCTCAAGTGCAATAAAAACATGCCAGAACAGCTCCAGACCAGTCGCAGTAATAGGTACTGTAACAGATCTGCTCTCGATTCTAATTGAAAGAGGTATGTCTTGAACATCACTTTATTTTACCCCCAAACCAATTTAATACAAAGAAAATTTTTACAATATATTGTAAGTACAAGGAGCCTTGGGTCCCTTGAAGGGTCCTCTTCTTTGTCTCCACGCAGCCACAGGATATGACTCCACGTCAGCAATATTCAGAAAGGGGAAGTCTAGAGCTTTTTCAAGGTCTAACAAGAAAACCTCAAATTACTTTTTCTGCTCTCACAGTTGAATAGTGTTCCAGCTTGATCCAGAAAAGGTCACTCAGACTGCAGTGTTCCTGAAACATCTTTTTGGTTGGGGAAGACCTAATTCTCTAGACGCGTGACGATACATCCGCAAAAAAAAATTAAGTGAACAAAACTCGTTCTTCGAAATTTAAAACCTGGCAACTCTCCCACCCACAAGTGCAGCAGCTTCACAGCATTAACTTTGTGTTTATCCTCAAGTAAAACAGTGGCTGAAGAAAAACATGAATCCAATGGAATGGAGATGTGTTCCAAAAGAAGGTGGACTGTGTACACCAGGCTTTCGCCACTTCCCGTTCTGTCGTTCGTCTTTACATAATGTTTTGCGACTACAAAATGACCGTAATTATGTAAGACTGTGATCTCAGTAGCCAATGAAAACGCAGATCTTTTGTGTTCCAAGTTTTGCACGCATTGTTTAAGTGAAACATGTAAAAATTCATTCTCAGTGCACAGTTTCGAAGAAGAGGTTGATGACGATGTTAAATGACGATGCCTTTTTTTTTCTAGATTTTTACTGCTATCTTCACTTTATATATTTTACATGTTTTTCAATAAGATATTATATGTCAGTTATTAAAGTACTAAATGAATGATATTCTGTAAGTTTTTTGAAAATCCTTTAAAGGTCACTTTTTTCCCCTAATCATATTCTCATTCCACAGCTAGAAATAGCAAGATTTCCTTCAGAAATGGAATAAAAACTACTTTGTTATTCAATAAATGGAATTTATCAATCATTTTACAGTTAATATTTTAAAAATAATACCATAAAAAATTTTATTTTAGAAATTTATTTGTTCTGGTGCTTATTACGTAGAAAATAGAAATTTTAGCTTTTGGTATCAAAACAACTGTTTGAACTTTTTTACTGGTTATTTTATGGTATATATTGAAACAGTATTACTTTTAGAGCATATGGGTTTTTTTTAGAACTGAAAACTCTTCATTTTTGACCAAGATATGAAGATTGCAAAAAGTACTTGGCGGCCATCTTTGATTCTCCATTTTGGATGGAAGTTCACATACAAACGTAGGGGACTTTTTAGGATTTACTCTACGTGCTATGAGGAACTAATTCTGAGAATATTTCTTAATTATAAATTTGTGGTGCAAAAAATCCTAAATTTACTGGGCTATAACCAGGATCGCACTGTACAGTGTACATCACCATCTAAATCCTACGCGTTCCGATGTTTTGAAGCCGGGGATCCTGTTTTTGTAAAAAGTGGTTCCCAGGAAGAACCTGATTAGAAGCAGCGAGGTTACCTCAAGATTTTGTCACGCAGATCATCTTAGAAGGAACTCACGAATAGTGCAATAATGGGAAAAAAAATGAAATAAGTAGCAGTCGAAAGAGCGTATTAAGATCTTCTTTGACGCAAAAAAGCGTTTGCCCTCGTGCTCCTCGTTGCCCTCGTGAAGTCTTAAAGTCTGCCAAAATTTTAAGAAAAGCTCAAAATTTAAAAACTTGGCGAGAGTTTGAATATAATAATTCCTCGCCCACAAATTCGCCAACTGTATGTAGTAGGACATTTATCTGCAAAGCGTGGGAAAGATGTCTTCCATTACTCACAGAAACTCGCTAAATTTCGAGACTTTTTTTAAAAATTTGTTAGACTTTAAGACCTTATGTTTCGATAACAAGGGCTCATCCAGTCATAATGGGATGACATCTGCCTTCAGCTCGGTTAGTCACTATTCCTGACTGAGGAGTCCCTAACAAGGACGAAGCTGGAGTCTCTGGAGGTGATAATTGGGCTGTCGAAGTATTGCATGCCATAATAAATGTTTGATTTTTATTTAAACCACTTATAAGGCCACTTTTTTTCTCCAGGATCAAGTATCCTGCAGACTGTGATTACGTCTCCTTATTTAAAGGAAACTTGACCATTTTTCCTAATTTTGGTTTTTGTTTTAAAAAAAAACATTTTAATAAAATGATTTAAAAAGTCGCATAGCATTTTGATGGGCAAAAGAGTGTTCTAAATATGTAACGAGAAATCGTTTACTTTCATGGATTCGAATATAAAAATTTTAAGCTCCAAAGAGAAAAAAAAAGGGAGATCAGCTGTCCGATACTGGGGATAGTTGATTCCCTTTTATTTTGACATTTTCACAAATATTTTACGAGACAAAAAATAAGATAAACTGTCCGATACTAGGGACAGTTGAGCCTTTTTCTTTCTTTTTTTTTTTTTTTTTTTTTGACATTTTCACAAAAAATTTTATGCATCAAAAAAGAAGATTAAATGTCCGATAAAGGGATAGTTAATTCCCTCCTATGTTGACACTTTAACGAAAACTTTTACCCATCTTTTTTCTAGCTTTTTTAATATTAACTTCGAATTAGTTTAACTTTCGACGCATGTATGACAAAGAAAGTTGATGAAATGACGAAGATATACAGTAGGGTGGTTCAAAAAAACTTTTTCTTCGCTAGAGTCCAGGACACTCCTTATTTTTTTTTTTTTTTTTTCAGACTTACTAATAGTATTATGCTGTAAAAGTTTTAGCTTCTTGCTCAAATTTTAAGCCGGTGCTCAACGACCCCTCAATTTAACATTAGCCGTAGCATAGAAAATGTCACAAATTTAGAAACATTTAATTTCCCCAGCTGTTTTTTTGTAAATGATTATTTTATTGCAATGTATATGCATAATACTCGTGTATATTATAATATGTAACTTTGTTTTTTCATTTCAATGTATTTCAACCCCCTCCCCATATTGATGAAGTTTGGGGGAGGGAGTTGAGCACCCTCTTTCAGTTGAAATAGGAAGCTAAAATTCTTTAAGTATATTGCTATCCAAAAGTCTAAAAATTTTGAGGGGTGTCCTGGTATCTAGGAGAAATTTTTTTTATGCAATCACGATTGCTTATTGTTCTCCCTTGACAGTTTTGAATTCCTATGATTTTATTTTCCCCCGCCTCCCTCTGCAGCACCACCGTCGGCCCGCCGCCTCACGATGATGCTCCTCTAGCGAAAACCGGCTCCAGGTTGCGTCACTTACTTGCCTACACTTGCACATACACCTACACACACATACACCTACACACACAAACACATACACACACGCATACATACAGACACCTACAAATACACACACACATACACACAACTACCCACACATACTCATACCCCCCACACAAACACTCGTGCACTTAACTACCTACACACACATACCCCCCACACAAACACACATGCACTTAACTACCCACAAACATACACACCACATACACCTACATACATAACACATGCACAAACGCATACATACAGACACCTACACAAACACATACACACACACCACACACCTACAAATACACACACACGCCTACATACACACACACACACCTGCACATACATACAACTACTTACACATACACATACCCCACCCACACATACACACAACTACCCACACACACATCCCCCACACACAAACACTCGTGCACTTAACTACCCACACACACATACCCCCCACACAAACACACATGCACTTAACTACCCACAAACATACACACCACATACACCTACATACATAACACATGCACACACGCATACATACAGACACCTACACAAACACATACACACACACCACACACACACACACACACACACCTACAAATACACACACACACCTACATACACACACACACACCTGCACATACATACAACTACTTACAAATACACATACCCCACCCACACATACACACAACTACCCACACACACATCCCCCACACACACGCCTACATACACACACACACACTCGTAATTGCGAAAAAACATAATTTTAATTCAAGATGTCAAAGTTCAAATTATTTTTTACATGTATTTTTGAACCACCTTAATATACAGGTAGATTTAACAGCGCGAAATAGCGTACCAGCTAGTTGCTGAATGTAGTTTGGAGGAGCACAAAACTGGATCAACTTCTCACTATCGTTATTGCGTGGAACTTACAAAAGAGCAACAATTTTAAGCAGGAAATCCGCTCCTGTAATAATTAAGTAGAAAGTGCAGGAATATAATGTCAAAACTTGTGGCTATACTGAATTAGGTTGTGGCAGCAAAAGATTTTTTGAAGAAGTAGGAAAGAATTGCAACACATTATTTATCAACTATTTACAAAAGAAAAAATAAACTCAATTCGAGATTAAAGAGTGAGGGTGTGATAAACCACTTTAAAAACGTTACAAATTGAAACAAGGAGTAAGAGTGAAAAGGATATGAGCTACTCTTGTTAGAGCTGCACTGATAATGGGATTTTTTTTAGTTTAATTTTCTTTAAATGCACTTCAATCCTCCAGCAGGGCAACATTTAGTTTTCTGCTAATTAAATTCAATTCATGCAAATGTTGTCACAAAATTTAGAAAAGGTGCTTATGTGTGTGACTTTTCTCATATCTGTCACTTTAACTATAGCTTTTTATTTTTTTTCCAGGGCTTTTGCTTTTTTTTTTTTTTTAATAATAGTAAAAATCAGGAATATAGGATATGATTTATATACACTGGTGTGCAAAAATTAAGGACGAAGTCGAAAAATTAGCATATCAGCTGAACGAAGAGGCAGAGCGGACAGAAAGACCAATCAGGAGATTAAGTAAGGTGATGTACGGTAGCACATGCGCAGATATGCAGGCAGACGTAATGGGGGAGTGTCTGAGTAGTATAAAGCATGTTGTCGGTGTAAGATCAGTATTTCTGGCAAAGCGATTGCACGCCGTATAGCAGTTAAAATCACACCAAGTTGCTGCCTCAGCGAGAAATGGCGAATAATCAATCTGTTAGACGACATCTGGATGCTTTTACCCGAGATCGAATCATTGGGAAGTTGGAGGAAGGCCGCAGTGACAAGTGTGGCTGCAGAGTTCGGAATTGCTCACAGCATCGTTTCACGACTTTGGAGACAATTTCAAACTACAGGAACAGCTATCCGAGGGTTCAATAGTGGTCGTCCACGAGGAACCACACCCGCAGATGACCGGTACATTGTCTTACAGGCCAGAAGAAACAGGCGGCAGACAGCGGGAGAAATCGCTAGACACACGACACAGGCGACTGGACGACCGATATCGCGTTTTACCTTGGCCAGAAGAGTGCACGGTGGTGATTTGTTTGCACGACGCCCTATACGGTGTGTACCTCTAACGCCTGCCCATCGGAGAAGGCGTTATCTGTGGTGCCGGGAACACCGGAATTGGAGAGACAATGAATGGAGACGAGTACTTTTTACAGATGAGAGCAGATTCAGTCTGAGTAGCGATTCTCATCGCATACTCATCTGGAGAGAGCGGGGAAGCAGCAATCATCCCTCGAACATCATTGAAAGGGACAGGTATGGAGGTCGCGGTGTTCTCGTTTGGGGAGGCATTATGCTTGGTAGTCGTACAGACCTTCACATCTTCGACGCAGGTTCAGTCAACGGGACCCGTTATTGTAACGAGATTTTTCTTCCATATGTGCGTCTTTTTAGAGGCGCTACGGGTCCGCAGTTCCTTTTCATGGACGACAATGCACCATGTCATCGCACAGTAGCTACCGAACAGCTCTTAGAGAGTGAGGATATTGAACGTATGGATTGGCCGGCACGATCTCCGGACCTCAATCCCATCGAGCATGCATGGGATTTTCTAGGCAGACGCTTGGCAGCTCGTACCTAACCACCAGTAACGATTCGAGAGCTTCGATTGGCGCTGCAAGACGAATGGGCAGCAATGCCTCAACAACTCATTGACACCCTCATTCTCTGCATGGGCAGACGCTGTGAAACCTGCCTAGCAGTCGGGAGATATCATATCCCCTACTAAAGACCGGATGTTTCTTGCTGGACACCCATTACAGGGATATTTCGGCCTTCAGTCGCATTGCGCTCCATGCTACTTTTTCAATAAAGCTTCTTTTTATCCCTCTGGTTTCTCTTTTAGTAAGTGTTGCTTACATTACACATGTCCTTACGTATTGGGGATCTTACGGTATTAAATATGTTGATTTGGAAAGCTTTTGTACAAAGTTATATTGAAAAAACCGTCTCGTCCTTAATTTTTACACACCAGTGTATATCAAAATTTCAATTAACAGATTAACAAACAAAGATTTTTAAATGAATGTATAAACAGATCAAAAATATAACTTACAGAGGATAAGAAATTTGTTCTGGTAGTACCTTTTCTCAAGTTTAGGAATGAAAAATCACGCAGTCGGACCTTGATTTAACGAACCTCTATTTAACGAATTTCGCGATTTAGCGAAATTTTCTCCCCCCCCCCCCCCCCCGAGTAAAATGAAGGCAAAAAACGCTATTTAACGAATAATAAACCCGGAATTAACGAATTATTTTAACAGTCGAAAAAAAATTTTTTTTGTTAATTTGAGATTGGAAATACTGGATTATTTTCCAAATGATATATCATAAGCAGAAAAAGACTTTTTTTTGGAATCAGCAATTTTTGACGGGGGGGGGGGGGCTACCAATGAATAGCGACAATGATGCAGAAAGCGAAGATGATAATCCCCTGTACATTTTCCTAATGCTTTACATTGCCTGGAAACTGTATATTCATATCTCAGCAGCAGGTTGTAAATGATACAGTATTTTTTTCTCTCCATAGAGTTGTAAGAGAACTATTTCGAGTCAATTACACAGTGGAACATAAAAATGTTTTTTCTTTGGTGCCCAGAGTATGAAAACTGATTTTAGATATGTTTGGGGCTCTGAATCGAAATATGAAATTAGTTTTTCTCTAGCAGCTCTACTTTTTCAGATAAGTACGGCTGTTTTATCCAAAATAGGCAGTTTTAACACCATTTTGCGCCTTTCTGAAGCTAATATAGGCTTCTAAAACAATGTTTGCTTCCAGCATATTTGCCCTATTGTCAGTCTGCAGTTCAGTTAGCTCAGGAAAATTCACTACATGAAGTAAATATCTGGCAAGATTAGTAACAATGTTTTAACGAATTCAGGTCAACTTGTAAGTTCTTGCTTTGCATATATTCGCTTCGTGTGATGTGTGATGAGTTGGATATCTGTATATAATATTTTCAGGGCTCGATTAATATAGAGTGTAACCCTAAACAAACATTTATGGAGGGACCTCTGCAGTCAAACCTAAAAAAACATAAACATTAATGGAGAATCAGGGGTGGTGGTTTCAGGGGTGTTGAGGCGTTGAACCATTCATTCAATATACTTGTTGTTGATAGGCAGTGCATCCTACACTTGTACACCTAAAAAATTGTAAACAAATAAAGGAGAATACCTTGATTTTCTTTCATTTTCTTAAATAATCGACTATTACAATTTTAGTCTTTTCGGGGGCCCTTAAAAAATCAGGGATCCTTGACCAACAGCCTTATTAGTCTGGTAGCTCTGATTTATTTGTATCATACAGTAGGAATAAAGATTCCATGCTTCGTTTTTTATTTGATTTATGGGTGTAACTTAAACCTATGTCACATATATTTCAAGCTCAATACCTTGGAAATTTGAGCTCCTGTGCAAAAACTGATGTGATATTTGAACTCAGTGTGCCAAATTCGTACTAAATCAGCTCCAAATATCCGTGCACCAAAATGACTGTTGCCCTGTGTTATCAAGGAAATTGTCGAACACCTATTACTCAGTACTCTAAAATTTCAAATTAACTAGTGTGTAATTAGTCGCGGAATGCTGAATAAAATGTGTACACTTTCTAATAATTGGCTATTTTTTATGCAGTTGCTTATCAGATAAGACAAGTGAATTTTTTTTTCGCACCTCGATATTACGAATAACCCCGACTTAGCGTATAAAAGTTTCGGTCCCTATGATTTCGTTAAACCGAGGTCCGACTGTATTAGTAATATATATAAAAAAAGGTTGTTATCCCGTATTAGTTGAGAGCGTCATAAGAATGGACAAACAAAAGTTTTCCAGAACTAAATGGGTTTACTATAGTGCTATTGCTACTGCTCTCTGTCGCCCTGCAAGTGGACATTTCAAGTGTTGCACGTTTTGCGCAGGCATTATGTCATTTGAGATTTGCACCAAGTGTCTTAGGAATCAGGCTTATGCTGAGCATATTCTTGACTGTAGACACTGTCTAGGCAGGATATTAATTCTTATCCTTTTCTTGTGCTAGACTTTCTTAGAGTCAACAACCTTTCGGATTTTATCTTATCCCTTCGTCAGACATTGGCGGATTAGTACAATTCGAATGCTTATTAAACAAGTAGACGCAACAACTTAAATGCTCATTAAAAAAAACTTGATTTTGTGGCAATAGTTTCGTGTGAAAGAAGAGCTTTATTATTTCATGTATTTTTTTTCAACGAGTAAGAAAGTTAGATTCATTTGGGGGAAAGTTTCTCTAAAATCAAGCCTTATTAAAAAAACCATGCTTCGTTTCGCTAAAATCAAGCATGTTTATTACAGACAGTACTTAAGAGCAATATTATTCAGGCAAGAAACATCAGAGTGACTGACGAATGATGCGAACTTGGAAAAGATTTGAGATTTTAAGCTGAAAAACGTACTGAGGAAAATTTGTGCATGATGAACTATGATTTTTCTTTTCCATGATCCTTCATTTGGATTAAGCATGAAGTAGAACCATTAATTTCGTTCAATTTTTTTCTCTCAAGGTAACATTCAATCGATTATTTTTTTGATACCCCTCAGGGTGAGGTTTAGTGGGGGCTGCTTCAGAAATCAGTGAAAATTCAAACAAAAATCTGACAATTTTCAACTTTTTTAAAAATAAGGTTTCAAATGGTTTTTCTTACCAGGAAACCGCACGGTAGTGTAATAATGAAAAAAATAAATAAATAAATAAAATAAATGAGTAGCAATTGAAAGAGCATAGTAAAACATGTTTTGGGACGCATAAACTCGCCCTCGCGTCCCCGTTATCGAAATGTGAAGTCTTAAAATCTGCCGAAATTTCAAGAATAGTTGCCAAACTTAGAAAGTTTCGGTGGGTAAGGAAGATATCTTTTACACGCTTTGCAGATGATGGTCTGGTCTTGCCACATGCGATGCTTGCAGACGATGAAATCGTCTGCAAGAATTGATGCCTTCAAATTCTCGCCAAGCCTTTAAATTTGACACTTTTTGAAACAGGTTTTAAGGCTTTATATCTGAATAACGAGGGCACAAGGGCAATTAGTTTTTGGGTCAAAAAAATGTTTCAATATTCTTTTTCGACTGCTACCTGTTTGGATTTTTTTCGTCTTTACACTACTCACGTGGTTCCCTGGTTAGATGAATAGCCAACAGTATCTCATTCCTTATATAAAATTACAAATACGAAACGGTTAAACAGCTCTGCATTTGTTCACCAGTTGGATGTGTTCATTTACTGGGTTGCTGCAAAGTTGTCTCGAGTCTGAACTATTTTTTCGTTTGTCACTTATTCATTCGGTCATTCGGACCCCAGAGATTTTTTTTTTCTTGAATATATCTGTACTTCAATGCTAAACTAACGTAAGTCATCTTATCACTACTTTTCAGGAGAGTGTGAAAACGTTTGTCTGATGAGCACAGAGGTTAGGATTCGCGCTCTTATACCATTGTTTTTTTTTTTTTTTTTTTTTTGTCCTTCATTGAATTACGTTGTAATGGCTCAATGAGGAATAGGATTATCAATACTTTGCAATAATAATTTGAAAACAACCTAATTTTTGGTCTTACGTTAATCTGGCCCCGAGGTACAGTTATGATGGTGCATACGAATAGAAAAACAATGGATGTTAATTATTATTTTGAACCTCATAAAATTTTGCAACATTTAACCCGTGTCTGCAACCACTGTATCTCTTTTCTTTCTCTCAACGAGGAGCAAATGCTCTTTCCTCCTTTTGATCTCCCGTCAGTCTCCGAGATTCCCCCCCCCCCTTTCCGGAAGGCTCCCGCGTATTCCCGGGCGCAGCGTCAGAGGCGCGGCGCCTGCGCGCAGGGGCGCTACTCGTTGCTTATAAATAGTCGCACCGCACAGGGCGCTCCAAAATCTTCCTCCCCTCCTGCTGTGATGGCAGACGACTGCATGAGACGAACGTTCGTCATCCTGTTCTACACGAGTTCCCTGCTCTGCGCCCCCCTCGCTTCTCGCCCCGGTAAGTGTCTCCATTAGCGCCCCACTGTTAACCACCAGAAAGATACCAAATCTCATTATCGGACTTCTACTCTAGCGGAAATAAATTCTGCGCAGGAGTTCTGGAGGCGATGTTTCTCTACCTAGTGTCATATTTTTCCCACCACCAATCCACGCTTCTTCGTTTACCTCAAACATTTACGTTATCATTTGTTGCGTAAGGCAAGTGCGATTAGGAGTTTTTGAGCGGGAAGAAAAGTACCTGATTTTTACTATATTCCTCTCGCTATATTTATAGATTGGTTAACCCTTAATAACCTAGAGTTTCAATTTTGATACCAATCTTTTAAACCGAATGTTCACATTACTATTAGTTTTTTTTTTTTTTTTAATAGGCTGTATGTATTTTACTGTTGTATAATATTCTTTCCAACGAAATTTAAAAAAAAAATCCAATGTCATTATTGTTTTATTTTATCTATGACATATTACTCGCGCGGCAAAGTGAACAAGTAAACACATTTTACTAAAAGTTTTGTTGAATACAAAATATTGTGTATTGTAAATATTGTAAAATAAATATTGTGATTTTTTTAAGCTATTTTTCCCTTCATCTAGACCCTCAAGCAAACACAGTAATATTAAAAATAAATCACTTTCGTAAATCAGGCTATTAAGGGTTAAAGTATTCTGCCATTGGAAGGTATAGAGCAGTATCTGCAAATTTCTCAATTTTATTTTATTTATTTATTTATTTATTTTGCATTTTTGTCATCTATTGTACTTTAGCTTTATTGTACAAGCATGCTTATTTGATACCCGCAAAAAACAAAACATGAAAAGAAAACGTCGAACTCCTACATTTAACTATTTTTAGTATGGAATCCAAAACGTGTTTCTTTAAATATTTCAAAAACTCATAACTGCAGATACTGCCCTTTACCTTCCCACGGCAGTTTTATAATTTCAGACTTTTTTTTTTTTTTAAGTATGATGTCGAATTTTTTCACGCTAGCTTAGAATCGGGTTCACTATCGTATTTAGTCAAAAAAGATGGAAGTCAAACAGTACCTTAAGGTAAATCTCATTTTGACGGCTTTTGAATGAAGTTATATGTGCATAAAAAATGTGTGACGAACTAATGAATTGAATAGGAAGTTCTGAATGATTATTTCCACACATAAACATGCTTTCAGCGATACAGATGCATTTGAACCTAGTAAAAAAGTCAAAAGCCTGAAAAAAAAACTTTTGCTTTATTTCTCTTTTAATGATTCAAAAGTTATATTGACTACTATGTCTAAATACTATAGTTTTAGACCCAGTGTCTTTTGTTTGAACTCCCATGATTCATTAATCCTACTTCATTTCGTTTATCCAAAACAAAGAAAAGCGGACACAAACTATTTGAACAATGACATCGATATAAACTACATTTCTTAACTAAAGGTCGCCTAGTGGCGAAAGCTATTGAATTAATACGGAAACGCTCTGACTGTCGTAGTTCAATAACAATATAGATCTCTCGAAATTAATTTAAAACTACCTCGTGTCGTCATTCCTTATAGGCGTTCGGTTCCTTTATTTGAGATATATGTCGCATGTCTTCTCCATTTTTGGTAGCCCATAGCGACGAAAACATTATTTTGTACCCTTAAACTGGTATGAACTTTCTTGTGAGGGGAATTTCATTTTAATAAATTTATCCGTTGTTGCCCAAAACATCATACAAAAACTCCGAATATGTTACATTCTGGTTTGTGAAGAACATACTCTATACTTCTATATAATGCAGTTAAGTTTCGAGGATTTCCACAAACATTATTTAAACCATACGTTTTGACTCAGTAACGGACATATCTTATGAGATACGTCCGATATATCGTCGCCTCAAAGCAACAGCGGGACATCTTACTGTTATTCCTCAGATTAAATGTCTTACTCTTGCTTTGAAGCGATGATAATAGTTTAATAATAGTTTGATGATAATAGTTTCAAATAAGTTTGTGGAAAACTTTAAACTTTGATGGGGTTGTTTCCATCAGTGAAAAGTACTACTCTTAGTCACTAAAGTTGATAGAATGGGCAGAAAAAAACCAGGGAGCAAGAAAAAAAATTGCATTTTCAAAACGTTTAATTTTTCTATTATTTATTTTTTTAATGTCCGATTTTCTAAATAAGGCGTGGTCTTTTTGACGTCACAAGTGATGTACTTTTCCACGTAATAAACTGGCGCGCTAAATGCCTACACTTGCTGGCTACCGTGTTTCCAGTTTATGATAATTCAGAAGCGAATTAAATATTGCGCTCTACGCTTGCTATCAACCATATCATTGCTACTACATGTGAGTAAAGAAGCAAAGTAAATATTGGGGCATTCCAAGGTATTTTTGACATTATGTAGAGTCCGTAACGTGACCTTTTTTTGCCATAACTTTTTAATTTACCGTTTGATTTGCAAATTATTTTAATTTGAGCTGGTAGGTTGGTTGGTAAAGATCAAAATAAAATAATATGCTAATCAAACAGTAAATTAAAAAGTTATGGCAAAAAAGGTCACGTTACGGACTCTACATAAATGTCAAAAATACCTTGGAATGCCCCTATTGCAATCTGCGCCAATGGCATCAATGAATGGCATTTCATCACTTGTGATGCCATGCGCAGAAGCGTAAAAAAGGAAATTGAATCTGAGAAGCGAATAAAATAAATTTTTTTAAACATTAAACGTTGTCAAATTATATAAAAAAAATGGTCAGATCCTATGTTTAAAAGCATGCTCGTCCAAAAAAAAAAATACTTTTAAAATTTCGGAAACGATCCGATTGCTTTACATAGAAGTAGAGTCCCTTTTCTTCATAAAGTTCATGTAATGAAACAAGAATGTAACATACTTAAAATACACCGCCAGCTCAGTTATTCCATCCGAGGACTGCAGTTTCGTCATCTCATCAGCCCGGAATAGGAATCACATGAGCTGGAGGCGAAAAATCTCTTAAGGGAGCCAAGAGAGCCAAACAAACTGGTAGCTAATGCAGAATTAGCAAACCAGATGAGCGACCGCAGCAATGGTGCGGTTCAACTCAAAGATTAATGGCAAAGCTAAGGTATTTTGTAGTAAGTTACCGCCCTAAAGTGGTTAGGGCGGTAACTTACTACAAGAATGTAACATATTTGGAGTTTGGTAAGATGTTTTGTGCAAAAATGATGCATCTGTTTCTAAGGAATTGCCTCTGAGTACATGGATGATGACCAGCTGCGCTCGTTAGAAATTACTGAGAGGCTTTTTTGGGGGAAAACAAATGTAAGTTATGGGGAGTCTACTGCTTTCATACACTTGTGCGCATGCTTCAAATAGCCATTAAAATGTAATTTGTACAAATTCATGCAGCCAGTATCGCGTAAAGTAATTGCACAACAGGACATAAAAATGAAGCGCAATAGAGGTTATTTTACTAGTCATTTCTGTCTGTAAAAGTATGTATAATTTTCTAAAGGATATGTTAATATGTAAAAGTGAACATTTATGCAATATAAATGAGACAAACATTACTTTTACCAATAACAAATTATCTGAGCAAAAAAAAAAGAAAGAAAAGAAAAGAAAGTTCCTGTATCAATTCCTTCTGTTAAAATTCAGGGAATTAAGTTGTCAGCTTCTGATTCATCAATGGTGACTGAAAAAATATTCCAATGGGTTTAATGGGGGTCAATGGAGGGGTGCATAGCAAGCACAGTTCCCCTGTCCATAGCTGAATTTCGCTAAATTTGAAAATGTCATTAATATTTTTTACTCATTTTTTATTAAAATATATATATACATATATATATATATATGACAAGATGATGTTATAGATCAGTGGTTCTCAACCTGCTGGCGATCGCGCTCAAAGGTGTGATTTGGCTCCCCAAGAGGGCAATAAACTCGTAAGGGGCGATAGGAGGGGGATGAGCATTTAAGAGACAAGGTTAACATAATAAAAAGGCAGCGAACATCGAAATTGAACACTCATTCGGAACTGATTGTTATGAGTTCAAACAAGGAATCACAAGTTAAAAAAAATAAATTAATTAAAGTTTAGGAGCCTCCTCCTCACACCTCGGTTGAAATTTAAAGAGTTGTTTCATAATTTATCAAAAGGTTTATGAATTTTCAGATTGTCATTTTTTTCATTTTAAGTATCAGTGTTCTAATTTCTCACAGATTTCAATTTTTAAAAAAAATTGCACAAAAAATTCACTTCTGTTTTTTAAAAGTATGTCAATGATCTCAGTTAAGTATTTTCCTTCAATTACTTATCAAATCGTTTGGAAAAGAAATGAAGAAAAAACGTAAAAAAAGTACTCTTACTCTTTTTTTTTTTAACATTGACGGTCACTAGCACTATGTTTCTTTTTTTTTTACAAGGATGTAGGGGGGCGAGATAGGTGTCGGTCAATCGCTAGAGGGGTGATGGGATTAAAAAGGTTTTGAACTACTTTTACAGAGGGACATAAAACATTTAATTTGGTTTGGACATTATTTCCCTGCTAAGTTTTCCTTTTGGTATGATATTGACTAAATATAATGTCATAACGATAGAAGAAGGATTGATGTTATGACCCCCCCCCCCCTTCCCCAAGAAGCACTAAAACCAGGTGCATACATATTATATGTGCATCTATGCATCGTACCTCGACACCACAGGCCATATCAAATAGCTCAAAATTTTTCTCCTTTAAACTGACACAGAAAACGTACTTGAATTATTTTTGAACGTAAAATAGTGTTTGATTAGACTAGCTAAATCCGAATTCCCTCTATAAATCGCTGAGAGACTTGCATCTTTAAGTGGGTTCCGAACAACTACGACATGATTGGACCTTATCAATGTTCAAAGCCGGGTCCCAAAATAAGGGATCGACGTGCTCTACCATCTATGCCGCTGGGTGGCAAAAGTAAAACTTATTGGTGTCTTCCGTAACATAAAATTTAAAGAAAATCAATTTGAGTTTTTTTAATAATACCGATGAAAAAAAATCAGCTTTAGGAGTCGCCCACCTTTCCTGCGCCTCCCCCCCCCCTGCATATCCTATGAGCACCCACTTTTTCAGTGCATTAGCCACTTGTGCTCCGTTTTTTTTAAGCCGTTATACCAAAACACTAAACTAGCACATGAGTCACATCGAGCGTAAAACTGCTTTTAAATTGTTGAAATTACAAGAAACGTACGTAATTTAAACAAAAAACATAGGGTAAGGACATCAGTAACAGACAAGGGTCCAGTAACAGACAATCATAGGTTTGCATTTAAATAGTAAGCCTTTTTGGCGGGTAAACTAATGCTGCTGTGACCCATGAATATGGTGCAACCATCTAGTGTCATCAGGGTGAATTTTAGAAGCCAGTTAGTACGAGGGGAGACCCAAAAGAAACCGGACTAATGGTGCGATGCCAATCCTAGATGTAGTAGAGTGTTCTCCAGCTAGATGGCTCCAAGTAGAGACCTTCACAAACCAGCTGTGCAAGTGGTGTCAGTTTAGTTCATAATGTCTGGTTGTAGTGTTGGTTTTCTCAGGTGTTGTTGCTTTCCGCCTGCGAACTCGTTATGGCAGATTTGAAAGAACAAACTGAAAACTTGAAATTTTTCTTCTTGCTTGAAAAATCGGCAACGGAATAGCTTACCAAATGTTTCAACAAGCTTTCAAGAACGATGCTGTGAGCCGTACGCAAATTTTTGGAGTGGTTTGGCCGCTTTAAACGTGGTAGCATGAGTGTTGAAGATCATGATCGTTCTGAGCGCCCTTCAACGTCTCAAAATGATGAAAACGTTGAAAAAATCAGTCAAAAAATCAACGAGAGTCGTCGTTTTACGATTGACGAAACTTTGGAAGAAGCAAGACTGAGTTGGTGCTCGCGCGAGCGATCAAAAGAATGGTTCCTTCACCATGATAACACTCACGTACACTTAGCCTTCACTATTAACCGCTACTTGGCCTTTCAGGGGTGGCCAGTCGTTCCTCGACCCCCGTATTCGTCTGACCTAGCCCCCTGTGATCTTTTTCTGTTCCCGAGGATGAAAAAAATTCTGAAATCGAGGCGTTTTGATGTAGAGGCCATAAAAACTGCTTCGCAACGGGCACTGAACATGGTCAAAGCTAAAGAGTTCCAGGGGAGCTCCTAACAATGGAGAAAAAGAATCAACAAGTGTATTTCATCTAAGGGTGAACACTTTCAAAGAGACAAAAGAAATTTTGTGAATAAACTAATATATAAATATTTTAGAACAAAAATCCGGTTACTTTTGAGCCCCCCCCCCCCCTCGTATTTACGAAGCAATGGTGGAAGGTTATGAGCAGTCACCACAAGGTCAGCTGGTGTTTCCTGTTCTTTTGAATTTGATAAGGCTTTAGTTCTAAAAATAAAGAACTTTCGCACATTTTGAAGAGAAAAAGGGAGTTTTGTCTTTTGCTAATCTTCTCCTCATCCTTTCTGTTGCTGTGTATCATCAGATCAGTGTCTGATTTCTATCTGATTTTTCAGTGTCTGTTACTGCGGGTTGGGCCTTTTTTTGAAATTGAGCAAGTAAAAATAGAATTAACTAATTCAGAGGATCCAGAAGCAGTCAAACGTAAGATGCGATGTAGTTGATTGAGAGAAAAATAGTTTTAAAAGTCTAAATACATTAAAAGGCTCAGAAAATTCAGTTAACTTGAGAGCGATGTCTTAAGAAAGTCTGTGACTGGTGCCGTTATCCTATTTTTTTTTTCTAATGGAAAAGACAATGTAGAAGCAAGAAAGTGTGGAAATTTATTAAATGCGAAACACATCATACTAAACCTTCATAAGATTTGAAATAATTATGGATTTTAAAAAATGACGTACTGCTCTACGCGTCAATTATTGAATGTATGCAACAGCAATTAGAGAAAGAGCACCCGTATAATCGAGAAGTATATCTACGTTGTTCAACATTTAAAAAATAGAGTAATGGTTTTACTACTAAAATATAGGCATATGAAGATAAGGGATCCTCTTACGAGATTGGATATGGGTAACTCTCTGCAAATACACCATTTTCACCAACGGAAAAAGAAAAAAATATGTCAGGACTTTAGTGCAGGAATTTGGTAAATTGAGGAAGCAAATCCAATCATTGCCTTAGCAAAAGCTGAGACAAAGACTCCAAGTCACGTCATTCAACGAAAACGAAGGGTTGACACGTTTTGCGTGAGACTAGCGAAAGAAACCCGATTTCTTCCAATGTTTCGATTTAAAATATATCACGTGACTTGGGGGGTCTTTGCGTCGTGAATGAAAGTTATCACTCCCTCCAATTTATCTTTTCTCAACGGTCAGGACATTATTATTTTTGAAGTAGGATACTAGAGACGGTACTTGCCAGGAAAAACATACTTACCACTCTAAATATTAAAAATATACATGTAAAAAAGAAAAATAACAAGAATTTATAGCATCCTTTGAAGTTTTTTTAAACACATTCAAACGTACGAATGATTATTGTTGAAAACTTTTACAGCTGAAAGATAATTGTAATACTGTTTTATGTAATTGGGTTTGACTAAGAAAATTTTTTGTATCCGCATTCAAACTAACCAATTTAGTATAGTGAATGTAGGGCAAAGTGAAATGAAAAAATATTTTTACAGTTTGTAACGTCTACCTATCTAGTAATATTGTATCTATGTTCTTAAGCATATAATTGATTCTAGTCATAAAATAAATAGCTCTAAAGAACATGGTATGTATAATTATACAAGACAGTTCGAAAATTTGATGCCCATATTGTAGTTTGTATTTAATCAAAAATAAATTTGGATATGATAAAATGATACAGTTTTTTTAATTAACATTTAAAGTATTATTAATTGAGATCTACCAGGGTTGGTTGCGTTAGATCGGCTTGATATAAATCATGATTTAAATCAAGTGATTTTTTTAAACATCGTTCATGTAAATCAATTGATTAAAAAAAATCATTTATTAAAGTCATTTAAGCTTTCTTTCCTTAAATTAATTTGAAATTTTTGAATAAGTTGTTCTAAATAGAAAATGTGGCGCATTTTAAATCTCAGCTTCAATTAGTGTCTCTGCACAGATAATGTATATCTTGCGTGTGATAAATTTTAACAGTTTAGAGCTAATCTTTTAACAGAATCTTACAGTATCTCTGCTATTCTTCAGAAAGGAAATAAAAAACAAAATAACAGAAAAAGCAATTTTACCTCTTTATTCAATAATACTACTAAAAATAGTATAATTGTTCAATAAGGGCACGTGCCAAAAATGTACAGTAACATGATGATGAGAAAACTAAGCATTTTTAGTTTTAAGATAGAGTATATTCAAAACAAAACCCTTTCTTATAACACCACTGAAAAAAAAAAATTCTGAAAGTTAATACTTATCCGAATTTTAATGTAATAAACCACATGGATTTTGATTATTTCAGATCGCTTCTCCAATATTTTCCCAATTCTATTAATCAATCAGTTTCAAATTCTTTTCAGAACTTTTGATAAATATCCCCCTCCCCCTCTGCAAAGCTTCTTTAGCATATATATGTTTTGAAATTTTTTTTCAACACTTGGTTTCATTCACAAATCTGTATGTGTAATCCTTTAGGAGCTAGTGAAACTGAAAACTTGTTTTTCTTTTGAAACATTTTATCAGCAAAGCATAATTTAATCAACAACATTTATATGGGTGAATACACGGTAAATGAATTTTTTGCGTCCCAGGAGCAAAAGTTATCTGTGTAGTTTAATATTTATAATTTTACTAACTGCCGTTATTTTTGTGTTTGTAAAGATGAAGGCCCGAAGATTTTTGAATTTTTTTGAGTTTTGTAAGCACCAAGGGAAATTGTTGTCGGGGAAGTGACACCATTGGCAGAGTCATCTCTGTTGTACTTTTCATTTTTGTCTCTTTTCTATTTTCAACAAATAGTTTTGCTCTTCTTTCTCTTTTAATTGAGAATTTTTATTGACCGGATCATCTTTAATTCTTCGGTAACGTTATCTTTCAGCTAAACGCTTTTTACCCAGTCTATCCATCCCTCTTTGCTTCTTTTTAATGTTCGCCATGACATAAGAAATCGAACGAGCAACTAGAACAAAAAAAAAAAAATGAAGCGTTATAATCGTAAGGTGAATATGTATTTCCAGTGGCACAAAAAATGCCATAGGAGTGACGCCAGAGTAGTGACAAAATCACACATAACCTGTTACAACATCAAGCGTTCTTTTTACTTGAACTTAAACGTAATCCGTGATGTTTACGCACAGTAAACATTGCATTGCGCTGACGTACAGTTAGGTAATGATAAAATATAAAAACATATACTTACCAGGGGGAATACTGTAACGACTAGCATAAGCACACTTTGTGGCAGTGTAACGAGAACTAATGCAATATTATTTGAATTTTGATCAACACCGTTAGCTTGCTTTTCACTTTAGTCTGTATCATGCGGAATATTCCTGGTCAAGGAGATCTTTTAATAGTTTAAATGTTGAATTCCAATTTCGCCAGTGATAGGGACATTATTATTACGTGACGTATTTTTTTTTTTTTTTTTTTTTTTTTTTTTTTATATTAATAAATACAGTCGAGTCCCGACTTACGCGAGGGATGCGTTCCAAGACTCCTCACGTAAGGCGAAATTTCGCGTTGTGGAAAAATGTATATAATTTTTCTAGAAACATACTAAATCCTTTTAGACATTTGTAAACACCCCTCAAACTGCTTTAAAGCATTCATCAACTATACATTACAGTTTCTTACACCAAGAATTGAACTGTTACTCTATTTAAAAAATAAGAAAAGCTGTTTTGTTCAACATAAAATAGTTTTAAATGCACAAAATGAATGATCGATGGGAGGGAAAGACATAAAATTAAACACGTACGCACAGTATGTAGTAATAATAAAATGCTGCACTATAGTAGTACTGTATAATAGATACAGTAATAATATTAATGAGTTAAAAAAAAGAAGATGATGATGGTTTAAAATACGGTTGCTTCGCCTTGCCTTTTATAACGTTTCCATTTATGGCAAGAGTACCTCTTCCTGATCCACAATACAAGAGCAGCTTCCATTTTCATAGTATTTACTTTGCAAGCTTCAATATTGAAACTAAGTTCTGAATTTTTACGGATAACTTTTTGTTTTGACTTTTAATTGTATGTCGTTAGAAGATTCACTCATACTCATTGCGTTGCTACCGTCGACGTTTTGTAAATGTTCAAGCATATCGAGAATCTTAACTTTTTTTTTTTTTTTTTTGTCAGAAACTTTTTTTTCCCCCCCATCTTCAAACATTAGATGAAACAACGCACAAAGGTGCCATTATATTTCATCAACTACAACTTTAATGTTTAGAAAGAAACAAAAACAAATGAAAGACTGAGCGGTATTTCATGCATTAACAACGCTATGCGTAAACTAGTTTGATGTGTTAACTTTTGCTGTCAGTGTGATGCTAAAGAGATGTAATAACATTCACGAAATCAATGCTTAGTTGTCAATAACGAAGCCGATACTTCCTTCCTAAAAAATTCGTGTTGCGGACAAGGAATTCGCGTCAGCTCTAAAATTCGTTACTCGTGGAAAAATTCGCGTTATAGCCATTTCGCATAAGTTGAATCGCTTGTAGCGGGAGTCGAATGTATTTCTACAGTGTGTTTTTATAAAACATGTTTTGATGTTAATTTTGGTGCACAATTATTGTAAAATACATAATGCCAGAAAAGAAAGTTGAACGTGTTTGTATGAAAAGTAGAAAAAAGGCAAGCCAGGGGAGTATACATTTGTAACTATTTTCTGCTATTAATGCTAAACGGAAACAATCATCAAGAATTGACTGAGTGAGCCAAATAAAAGACAATATTCCTTACTAATTAAGCATATGATAACAATAATATAATTTGTTTTACCTAATAATTTTCTATGCTCCATTGGAATTCAAATAGCGTATACTCACCAATATTGCAATTAATTTTAATAAGAATTATGTTTACTTGTCTTTAATAACTATTTTAGATCTATTAAATGAATGTTAACCAATGCCCAATGTGTAATCCAGAATTTCGTGTGCAATCTATAGATTTGCATCATCCCCCTGAAGAGCGGTGTTTCACCCCCCAAGAGAATGAGACATCCCCTCCGTCAAAGAACCTAAGACCTCCTAAATCAATCATATACTTACGAATGCAATAAAAACTCTTTCAAATAATCATAAAAATATCTTCAAACATCGTTCTCAAATACACGCTGATATAGGTGATTGTACGTGCTTACTGATACGTAATGTTTCGATTTTTTAACTTCTTTGAAATATGTTTATATAGGAGATTGATAATTTTATGACATCGTTAGCAAAGCATCCAAGGAATATTTATACAAAGTCTAAAATACCAAAAATTACTTATATTATTTTTTCTTCTTTCCAAAAGTCAAAAATTGCCATCATCAGTTTCATCCATGTTGCTAATGTTCACTTTTATCCCCATATGTCTCTTGCAATTAAAAATTAATTTTAAGTTTTTTTCCAAATTATCTTTAATTTTTTTTCTTTGTATTTGATAGAAATTTTCGGAGAGGATTTTTTTTTTGCTTGTAGCGCCCTATTGGTTCGTTTTGACGTTTTTGAGTAACAATCAAACTCATCACATATCATCAGAAAAAAAAAATTCCGTTTCTGCACGTAAACCTTAAAAGTTTATTGTTTCCTTTTTACAAAATTATCAATAATGGTTAATTACTATAGTGTGCTCTTTTGACTGTTTTTAGTCTCTCAGTTTATGTTACATGATCTTTTTGTCGATATAAATCCTCAGCACTGCAAGAACTTGAGATTCGCCGCACCCCATGGAACTTGATTTTATTGATCGCATAAAGCTCTCAAAATTGGCTATTTTCCAGAACTTTTAGCTCTACAGTGTGTTGTGATCTTGAGTGCACGTTCAATGAGAGTGAAATCAGAAAATCAAAATATTTAAAAAGATTTCTTTACTGTCTAGCGCACTACAGAAAAAAAATCATATTCCTATGACAAAAGCAATTTTGTTTATTAAAATGTCAATTACTCTGAAAAGTAAAAAGCTCATCCACTGTCGTGATAAGGCGAATTTGTTGAATTCGCTTGAGCAGAAGAAAATAGACAAAGGTCTAGTAAAAACCAGAACTATGCTTGATTATTTTTCGTAAATTCTAGTAGAGGAATGTGACGCAAAGTGCAATAGTTAATAAGATAACTTATCTTTTCAAAATGAAGAAATTTGAAATTTGTCTTGAAAATCACGGTATATAAAGAAAATACAATATTTTATAAAAACAAATTTGTATTGAAATATTAATTTTCATATAAATAAATTAATAAATATGTGAGAAAAATAAATGATTGAATAAAATAGTGAATGAATAAGAAAATAAGTAAATAAAGAATAAATAAGTGACTTAGTAAGTAAAGGTGTATAAAATAATCAGTGAACAAATATGTCTGTGACTTAATAAACGAATGAATAAGTAAACGAAATGGTCTATTTCACTTTGCCACGTGCACTTGACCAATTGTATTAAACATTTAAAATCAAAATACCTGATATTAACTAAATGAGTACCGCACTAACCTTCACTGTAAAAAAATTCCGAAACATTACTGAGTATTTCCGAGTTACGTTTCGGGATTTTAATGGTTTTTACCCACTTCCTGGAAAAATCAAGTATCCGTGTCAAAAAGTTTCTTGAATTACTACACGTCGCACGAATGCAGACTTTTCACTGTTGTCAAAAATATTTTTAGCTCCCAGTTTAAAGATTAACTAAACGTATTTATAAAGTGCATCGGCTTCAGTTCAATTACGGCCCGTCCATGCTAATTAAGCTTCTAAAGGGAGCGAATAAGTGTGGACTACTTTGCTTTGCAAGAATTGCTGGCGGGTAAAATTCTCGTCATTTACTTGCAATTCTGGCTGAGCTTTGGCCATGTTTCCCATAATGCTCTTGGAACTACCTTGGTAAATCAGGAAGATGCCGAGCTATTATATTATACATTCCTAAGTTTAATCTAAAGTTTCAGAGACACGAATGGCTTCTAACGGGAAGATTTCTGATTTTTTCAGGAAGCTTCCGGGTTAATTTCAGGAAGGTTACTGAACTTTAGCAGAAAACGTTCCTGGTTTTTGCAAGTTCTGTTACAGGCAGAAATTAGGCACATCAGCTGCCCATTATTTTCCAGGAACGTTTCTGAATCGTTTTTAGTGTTCAGTAGACCTCAGCTAATGCTTAAAATGTTAATCACAAAAACCGCATTCTTTAATAAGAGCAAAAAATATTTTTGATGCTATACAAACTATTGTAATGTGTGCATTAAATTTTTTCCTTGATTAGAGAACTATTAATTTTTAATGGGATCAACTGCATAGTCGAAATTGTGTTAGATAGGTGGCTCTGCAAAATATGAAAATATTTCACCATTTCACTTTGTCCCGCTGTTTCACTTTATCCCACATCCCCCTACATTTCTTATTATACAGTGTGCTCACTAAAGTCCCTTGTCAGCCTCCTAATTTCGAAACGGCTGCTGCTAACTTTGTAAAAGCGGTGTAAAAATACGTTTTGAGAATAAATTTTAAAATATCTTTGACCTATTTTCAGATGGCAAATTTGCTTAAAAATGCTTTTTTCATCTAAGGGCTTTATGAATGCTTCTAAAGATCGTTATAGATCTGTGCACTTTCGCTACAAGGACTCGATCGTTCTTACACGTTCCCAGCTTTTTGAAGGAATTAACTTTCTTGTGACTTATGCAGATCTCTACCACTGCCAGATCTAGGAGGAGACAAGATGGAGCCCTTGACCTGGCGGCAACTTCTAGGAGCGGCAAACTCGCTCTATGTTTTTATTGTTGAAACTCGATATAAAAAACTTCAAAAACTTGAATAAAGATAAATGAGGGTGAAAGTTTCAAGATTTGCTTAGGCTTGATATATTGTAGATCCGGCACTGATGATCTCTGCCCGTTTATAACTTTAAAGCATTACTTAGAAACTTATTTTCATAGGCTTAAGGAGATTCGGGACACATTTTGAAAAAACAAATAATAAATAGTTTAAAGTTTTGAATTTTTTTTGTACTAATTTACCATTTATTTATTAAGTAAAATTATAACATAAATGTTTAATTTTTTTAAATCTAAATTTATTATTATTTTTTTTTTTTTGCTTTAAATCACTAAAACTCAAAATATTTTTTGTCAATTTTCAAACTTTTTTTCAAAAAATTATGCCCAAATATCTAATTTTTAATTTTCATTCGGCAATTTAAAAAATATTAATTCAATAAAAAATAGAAAATATTCGAAGAAAAATTTCAAAACATTTGAAAACACTTTTTTTTAATCATATTTTTTGAAGTAAACTTCTTTTTTTCAAACTTGACGAATACAAATTAAAGTAAACTGAAAAAAATATGCTCCAAATTTCATTACTTTATCTTTATTAGTTCTTGACTTATCAGAGTTTGCAAAAAATCCGGAAAAATTGCAACATGGAGAAAAACGCGTTTAAAGTTTTAAAGTTCAGTATATCAGTTAAATGTATGCATCAAAAATAATTATATCTTTCGTTCCAATTGAGATAGATACAAGATTCAAACGTCCATTTAAGCAGAAAAAAACGGAGAAGTTGTTTTAAAAAAAAAAAAAAAAAAATTTGACGATTTTTGTGTCCTCGACCCCTTTAAAAGAGTAAATAAGCATGAAACATAACTGTAAGTGAAACAAAATATTCTGCGTGAGTTATCCTCAATTCTCAAATGCCTACTACAGAGAAAATCAATTTTCATTTCTACATAGTTACATAAACGTAGCAAATGCAAAGAAAGGTACGTGACTGGAGTTTTGATGCAGAGGGTAATTTTGTGAATTGATAACACGAAATCTACATACTCCTTGCAATACAGGAAAAAAGCGTTCTTTATTTTAGAACATTCACATTCACGGTAAAAGGCGCAACGAAACTTTTACTGTATTAATCTCGTTACGGTAAAACCATTAGTAATTAACACTTATAATAAACATATAAAATAGCTAGAAAAATCATAAAAATTAAGTTGTTGAGAGTTAAAGTGATGTAAGTCAATAAAAAAAAAAAGATTTTGAATAATTGAATGGGTTAATAGCCAACAAATTCACAAAACAAAACTGCTGTTCCTGCTTAAACTACTCGCCCCTAAAATATCAACATCATTTAAGTATTTTTATTTCTGCATTCTATGATGTAACTATATATGTGTAAAGGTCATTAAAGGATACTTATATTGTTTATGACACCTGGAATTGTAAGTATTTTCTTTAAATTTCCTTCTTTGTTTGTTTTTTAACTTCATTTTTCCTTGGATACACATTGCAGTGTGAAACATAAAAGAAAATTGAGAGAAGTCTTATCGCTTCAACGTAATAATAATGTAAAACATTTAACATAATTTGGTACCTGATTAAGATTTATTGCATAGAATATCTTCGATATTGAGTTTAAATGCAGTGAAACTTTGCGGTTAGCATTTTGCATTTGATTTTCTTTCCATACACATCTTAGAATCGAGTATTAATCGATTAAAGTATGTTCTCCATTTTTTCAATAATGAAGATTTTTCTTATATTTTCAGACATCCTTCTTCGAGGACAGCCAGAAAAGGAACAAGTATGCTATCTTTCCCTTGTTTTCTTAGCAAATTATTAAACATAAAAAACTGACACTTTAGACAGTCAGTTTTGTTTGGGGTTTAATGTTTTGCAAATTGCTATGGTTGACCGAATGCAAACTTTTTGAGATGAGAAATATGCTTAAGCTGACGTGTTCACAAAGACCAACTATGTTTCTATACCTATAGCAGTAAATGATACAATGAATAAAAAAGTATAAAGTACTAAAACATTCTTGGAACAAAACAGGTAACACTATTTTTCAAGAAACATTGCTTCTTAAATATTTTGCAGTAGAAAATCGAAAATATGGAGCATTTTCCAGTCTTCGACTAAGAAAAAGCTGCACCAACTTCGAAAATCAGATAAACGCTCAACAATGAAATAACTTGTAACTGCAATCAAATGAAAAGTCTTTTATAAATCTCAAACGTCTCCCCCCTCCCCCCAAAAAAAGATGAATACAATTTTAAAATAAAATACGGTTTCAACTTTAGATTTCAGGCAAAAATTTTCTTCTCTAATTGAAAAGGATTAGTCATGAGCCCATTAAGAATGACGTAGGCACATCAAAACTTTTAAATCACCAAAAGAACACAATCTCAAGCAATCAATTTTTATTCGAGTAACAATTAATTGAATTACTTCTCTGCATTTGAGATCATTAAACTTTAATCAGATTTCGTGGAGAAGTGGCACGTTTCACAAATCCTATTTTGACGTGGGCGCCCTTTTTCCAATCGATCTGTTTTTCTCCAGAAATGTTTTCATACTCCATCTACTAACTCTAACAGCTTTTTGGGATCGCTCTCACTAAACGAATTAGAAACAGTTCGAATCAATGCGCCCCTCCACCACCACCGCTTTTCAACACTAATCCTTAGGATTACCAAACTGCATCTGACGTCTCAGGATTTACTTTAGTGGGCTCAATTTTCTTATTAAAAGACAGCTGGAACATTTTTCCTTCTTCAGATCAGCCCGATTAATCCGTTTCATTTAGTGCATCAACGAAACAGAATTTGTTTCAATATGGTATGAGATACATAATGAATAAGGAAATGATTTATTTTGTAATACAAAGGACACACGATTGCTTGAATAGCTTTAATTCTAAAAAAGAGATTTAGAATCTATCTATTAGTTGGCTCATTTTTCTCTTTAGCATACATTTAAAATAGTTTTCCTTCTTCAGATCGACTCGATGAATTCAATTAATTCAATGCATCCACGTAACAGTATTTGCTTGATAATATATGAGCAATATGCAACCACACAAAATGCATAAGGAATTTATTATTCCGTAATGCAAAAAGGATACCATTGCTTAAATAGGCATATTTCTAAAAGAGATACTTAGAATCTCTCTTTCAGTTGGCTCAATTTTCTTCTTGGCAGACAACCAGAAAACTTTTCTTTCTTCTTATCGGCTCGATCAATCTATATGATTTAGTGTAAATGTAACAAATTTTCTTTAATAATATATGCAACTAATGAAACAGCACGCAATTCGCAAGGAATTACGAACAGTAGATCTCCAATTATCCGAAAATCAACTATCTGAAACACTGATCATCTGAATCGGTTGCAGAATTTCAGAAAAGAATAAAAACGATTGCACTTGCTGTGATTCCCAAAAAAATAATGATTCTGTACACGCACGCTATTATCCTTCCCTTCGCGAAGCTTGTCTAACAGCTTGCTTCGACTGAAATGCTCAGCAAGCAATGACTTTAATTTATAGTACAGAATGTACATATTACATGTTGTACAACACTTGTAAGTGCGCTAAGCATGAAAAGCGTTACCTTTCTATTTAATTAATTAAAAATTCTTTTTCTTTAAAAATAGCCTCTTCTCTCATTTTCAACATACATACATTAATTGATTTAAATAGACCTCTTTTTCAGAAAAATCTTAAAACGGTTAACTATAAACAATAAGTAGTACTCAGTTTACTTTGTTGAAACACGACTCTGAAAACACTAAAAGCCTGTTGGAAAGCCTTAAATGTTATACCATGATTAAATGCCTGTACTTACGCAAGGTGTTGAAGGTTTGTCCCAGAAATGTTGAATTTTAATCCAGTTTCGTTGTCTATTCAAAATGTGAAAATTTAATGTACCAACAACTACGTTGCTTCATCGTCATCCGCCATTAAAGTGGCTGAATTGAACTTGTGCCGGACCGCACAGCGCATGTGCGAGCGAGGCACCTTTCCGGAAGAAAAGATTCAACTATTGACCTCTGCGTGGGCTGATGGCTCTTCATCCACTGAGGTGCTAAAAGATATCGGAACAATATTTCCTAGCCTCCATGGCTCCCTATGGCTCCGTCTTTGCACCCTAAGGCGGAAAATCGCACCTATCTGGCACCTCCGGTTTTAACAGTGTAGGGTAGGTACTTCAAAATACAAAGGAGTGACTATTGTGCTTGAATAGACTTAATTCTAAATACGACATTTGAATCGATTATTTCAGAAAGGGCATCTTTTCCGAGATAAACGATTCATTTAGAATCTTTGTTTTAATTTGCTTAATTTTCTTTTTGGAAGGCAGTTGGACTGCTCCTCCTTCATATCGACTCGATGAATCCATTTCATTTAGAGCATCAACTTAACAGAATTTGTTTCGCTAATGTATGAGATCCATGCAACCACGTACAACACATATGGAATTGATTATTTCATAATGCAAGGGCTTAAATATATTTAAATTGATTCTGCTATTGACTGGTCTTCGTGATTAAGTATAAGATTTCTGATGTGATAATTAGGACACATTCTGAACTTTGAACTCAAAAGATTTCATCATTGTCATACAATATCAAATGCAAAGTTATGCAGATGTCTAAAGCATTTTTTTTCCTTTGTTTCAGGCTACAGAAAATGGTCAGA